>NW_019419910.1:0-7719 GCF_000390285.2 Anoplophora glabripennis
TGATGACCACTAAATCTACATCATAGAATAGCAAATGTTCCTTTTTGAGTGATTTTTTTAACGTTAATTGAATGCTACCTAGTTAAAACGCAAAACAAATCATGGCGTTGTACTCATCAATATCCTAATTTCCATTTGTAAATTTAATGTATCTAAGTAATGATCTAATTTTATAACGGCATGTTTAAGGTAGTTTTGAATGTAAATGTTCAAACTATGGAAAATTTTCGTAAAAGTTTTGAATTAATAAAAACATATTTTTCATTTTATTTTACTGGATACTTTTTTCTGCTAAGAGAATAAAATTACGAGCGTTCTAATAAAAACGTGGTCGAAGTTGGCTCTGACACATTGGACGTACGGAGTAGCTTATAGCGACCAACTTAACCTCATTTCTCAACGAGCTGTATAGCAGCTGTCAGTTTCAATAACGTTAATGANTTTATTTACTAGACATGCTGTACGCTTAAGATTAATAGCAAACCCTTTGAATTATGTACCTATTAACGCAGTCGTTGTGATTAATCACTTACTGGTTTTCTGCTGCTACTAGTTTGAGACGTAAAAGTAGACAAGTAGCACTTATCATCGCATTTAGGTAATCGCAACTATCAAATAGACAAGTATTTATCGCTAATGATCGGTTCACCAAAGTGGGGTAAAAATTTTCTAGTAAAGTAGATCCAATAACGTTTTTAGAATAAATATCTCAATTATTTTTAATATAACGGATTGGTGACCACTAATAAGCTGCTACATCATAGCATAGCAAATGTTTCTTTTTGAGTGGATAATGGCATGTCATTTTTTTAACGTTATTTTAATGCTACCTAGTTAAAACGCAAAATAAATCATGGCGTTGTACTCTTCAATATCCTAATTTCCAATGGGACATTTATATATTTTTTTCTACACTTATCGTAACTATAAGTTACAACCGCATTTATGTCAGTATTTGTTACTGTGTTAGTTAGCTACAGCAATTAATTTAGTTTACTGGATATTTTTTTCTACTAAGAGAATAAAATATAAACGATAATGTTAAATAAACAAATCATACAGATAATCAGATGTTTTGTTACGTTTATGCCGTTTAGTCTTTCTTCTTCTTCTATTTGGTTGACAAAAAAGGGATCAGGCAGGATGACTTAAAGGCAAAGGTGAAGACTTACACAAGGTGTTATTATCGGATAAACTTTCAGATCTGATACATCTCAATAAAACAAACAAAATTACAACAGCATGAGTACGATTTCCTAAAACAGCTCCTAAAGGTTCTAAGTTCCTTCAAAAATTGGACATGAAATGCAGTTTCTGATTAAGAAGTATTGAAAACATTGATTTTAAACATTTTACTCACAAATATCCTGACAGTAGCTATTATGTAAAATTTCAACAAAAACTGTTAATGGTGTGGAAATTATTGAGAGTGTGTGTTAAAGTTAATTGGCGTCGTTTACATTTTTTTATAGGATACTAAACATATATCAAGACTTAAGACTATCTAATTAATTTACAATACAAGAATATTTATTACTACTAACATTTTTATATGAAGTGAGTGTCGTTACTATATTATCTTCCAAAAATAACTAAATTTTAATAAGACGTAATATGGCATAAGGAGCGTAGAAAATCAGAAAAACTGCTAATAAAAAAAGGTGTGCCTCAAGGTTTAATTTTAAGACCACTGCTATACAATATCTATATATTATGCCGGTGATGGTACAATAATTTTTGAGTCACCTAAACCTAATAGTATATAAAATATTATAAATGATAATATAGAAATATTATGTCGCATCATTAAACTTAAAATTATTAAATTAAACAAAGATAAGACTCAATCGATAACATTTTCAGAGATAAATAATGATGAATTACCACTCGCAAATGCACCAACATCCCAACGTCAGTAAATAATTTATTATTTTCTTGGAATAAGGATTGACTCTCGCCTGGATTGGAAACTTCATATCGATTCCTTAGAGCAGAACATGGCTCAATATAGCTATGCTCTAAAAATATCACAAAATATTAACGCTGAAGCAGCTTTTACGGTATATTATACTTATATAAAATCGGAAATTAAATATGGAATCACATATTTTGGGGTATTTCTTACCATGCAGTATGAATATTCTACGCAGAAGAGGTGCATTAGAAATACTTATATCCTGCATAAATATTTTTGACTCTAAGAAAATTCTTACATTAACAAATTTATAAATTTACGAAGCAATCATATTTGTAGATGAAAATAATTCATTATTTAAAAATTACCAGCCACAGCATACGTATCCTTTCTACAAGAAATAAAGATATGCTAACACCTAGTTTATCTCTGTCTACATATACAAGATCTGTTTAGAAAATTTACCGAACCCAGCTTTTGTCTCCCATTATGATCCTTTGAATGAATGTTTCATCATCATCGGATTGTTCAAGGAGTTGCCGACAAACATTTGCACAATTTTCGTTATGTAGTTCGGTCATCAAACGGGAAACATATTTTGCTACAACTCTATGCATGTTCAATTTGGCAGTCAAAATTTCATGGAACGATTCTTCTGCAATTTCTCTGACAGTCAATTGGCGAATTGCATACACTAGAGCTTTGTCTTTTTGAAGGTGGTGGTCATCAGTTGAAGTCGAAGGCGTTCTTGGTCCGAAATCATCTTCAATTGACTGACGACAGTGGCGACTACTTTTAAATCGTGAAAACCATTCGTAACATTGCGTGCGACCTAGGGCATCATCTCCGTAAGCATGTTTCAAAAGCTGAAATGTTTCCGTGCGTCCGTCGTTCCAAAAAATCGCACATTTCAAAAATCGTCATTAGATGAGATATTAACAATCGAACATGTGCCTACAGTGGAAGTTATGCACAACACAATGATGCCACCCGCATATCACTATTTATCTCCATTAGCGCGTAATTCAAAAAGTTCGGTTATTTGCTGAACAGATTATGTATTCTATGAAATATACCTTACTGTATTATAAAGTATTTATTAAGTTCTCAATAGTACTAGTGTTTTACCTCTCAAAAGTCTAAAAACTAAACTGAATCTTAATATGTGTATTTAGCATCTTATAATTCTTTTCTGTGTTTTATTTTTTTATCTTATAGCGTTTTTTATTTTAATTTTATCATTGTTTTTATCTAGTTATTTTTTTTATTTTTTTAATTTTTTAATTTAGATGATTTTATTGCTACTGCTCACTTTGGACATTGTGTCGTTATATGTATTTGAACTGAATAATATATCTGCCCATCTATCTATGTAATTAAATAGAAGAAAATACAATTTATGTTTTAATTACACTGAAGCGTTAATATTTTTCTACCACATATGCAGACAGCTGAAATAACTTGAATCAATCATTTTAAAGCGGCCAAGATATTATCGTAAATGCGCAATATACAGTGTTTATTTTTGTTTTGTCCTTTTGTGTAAAGAAAACAAATTATTTTCTATTTAATGAAACATTTTGCCATTACTTATTTGTTGTCGATAAATGAATTCTATTCTATTCTAAGAAATTGAATGTACTCAAGTATTTTGATATTATCTTTAACGCAAAATTTTTTGCTATACTCGTATGTCACTTTGATAAGGAAACATGTTTATATTTTTAGACAATGTGAAGGATAAGTGACATCCCCCACCCCTTCTTTATACCTATATTTAACAAAAAAATACAGTAGAACAGGTTGACTTTTCAATTCGATTAAGGACCTTCACATAAAAACATGTCTTCAATGTCAAACTTTAACACGAGAGAAAGAGATAATTGTTTTAAGTAAGGGGTATCGGGTGTACCGTATTGGAAGAGTTTAAAATTACATCTGAGTGACGTAAAGGTATTGGAATTTGCAATGAAGGCATTTTTGCGAAACTTTATAGCAAGTGGAAGAATTTATCTCGGCAAAGATCCATGGCATAGTAATTACTACAAAAGTAAATATTTTTAGAATAAAAAAAATTAAAACCATAAATACCTAATTTCAGTATTATCAAAAATATTCAAGAAGTTGAAAAATATGTAATTAAAGTAAGTAATAAAATAATTTAGGTACTTAGCAAAAAGCAAAATTCAGTAATTTTTAAATGCTACAAACAAACATTAAAACAAACTACAACATATGCTCAAAATGTCCACCACCATTTTCGATGCAGACACGACATTTTCGAATCCAATTTTCGCGCACTCGCTGAAAAATAACCGGATTTATCCTTATGGGCAGCGGCAAAAATTCGTTCTCGCAAGTTTTCGACTGTCGAATTCCAGATACCAACTGAATTGCGTATTGTTGGTTGTTGGACACCTTAGTACCTCGTATTAACCTCCGCTACGTTGTCGCATTGCTCGATATGAATTTTATCGAATTTTAAATTCATTACAACGCTAATTATTTTTTAGAATTAAGCATAAAGAGTTTCAAAAAAGTGATAAACATTGTATTTTATGGTATCAAGTTCGAGATTTTGATAATTTTTTCTCGGAAATGGTGTAGTTTAGGACCCACGTCACATAAGGTGTTTTTGTTTATTTTAATGTATTCTATTGTCTGTTAAAATTAAGGCAGTCAAACTTCTAACACCCTATATATCACCAAAACATAAATAAAAAACGTTTGTTCATTACTGATTTATTGTGAAAAAAATTATATTTTTTTGTTAAATTTAACACATTGCAACTTCATCATTGGCACAGGCACACAAAAAAAATGTTTCATATACTTTTTCTGAGTACGCCTTGTATTTTGATCCGTTGAAGATGATGGAGCTATCAGAAATGCTGTAACACGGCAGGATTTTTTCGTAACGGCAAAAATAGTTCAAAATCAGTGGAAATCTGCATTTTTTGTTAAAATAGTTAATATTTTGAAGTTAAAGTACACAGACGTATCAATGATCAAAATAAAAACTTTTTATTCCTGCACTTTTTTCTCTAAAATGCCTCCTTGTGCAGTTACAGCTATTTCTAACCAATTTTGAGCATGATTAAAATGGCTGTAACTCCCCAAGAATGCATTTTAGAAAAAAAAGTACAAGAATAAAAAGTTTTTATTTTGACTCAATTAGTGCAAACCACGGTTTAATAAAAAGGAATATATCAAGAGCTCTTAACCTAAGGAAAGGAAAAAAAACATAGCAAACGAAATAAAAAGTTTTTATTTTGACAGGTTTGACTTGGGCAAAATTTTGTCTGGGGTGTCTGGTATCTCTCAGCAGCCTATGGGGGACATTAAAGTAACACAAATACTCAAGGGCGTGGCCAGGATTTTTTCCAGGGGAGAGCAAAGCAAAAATACGTACCTAATATAAGCTACTTATTAAAAAATGGTTTTATTTAAATAAAGTAAAATAATTGCGTTTCTTCAACTAATGCAGCTAGTTCTATTTCCTTTAGTTCAGCCTTTGGCACAGATGGAGGTTTTCAAATAATCTTTACTGGTGCAGCATTTTTTTTTATTTTTTAACATCAAACGATCTGGGGGGGGGGCAAGCGACCCAGTCTGCCCCACCGTAGCTACGCCCATGCTAAACTCCCTATATTCCTTTCTTAATGTCTCCTGATGGAGATATTAAGTCTCAATATGTTGTACATTTTGATAAAATTATAAAATTATAATGCAGTATAAGTGTCCATGATTTGATGTTTAGACCGGTATTTTTATCTTGAAAAAAAAAACGGACTGATCAAGCAAAAAGGCCAAAGCACTGTAAACGCTATATGACTTATACATATAAAGAAAATCATCACCATCATTATCCTTGCGGTATGTACCTTGGATGTCGTAGTGAGTGAGACAAAAAAAATCTAAAGGAGACTTTAATAGAACCATTTTTTTTGTTTTTTGCCTATTGCCAGATCAGCAGATATATTGCTTTAACTAGAAGGTCTCGTTATTAGAATTACTAAAAGAAAATAGAAACAAGAATAATATATCGGCATCTTCCTCATCACTGATGGGACATCTTAAAATACCTAGTAAAAGATGGCTAGTGCAACTTTTTTGGTCTCTAAAAAGTATATTCTTTAATTTTAAGGCATATATATCATTTCAGTGCAATAAAAGTTTATTAACGCGGGACATAATTCATATTAGTGAAAAAAAAGCAGTGGTTGNGACAAAAAAAATCTAAAGGAGACTTTAATAGAACCATTTTTTTTGTTTTTTGCCTATTGCCAGATCAGCAGATATATTGCTTTAACTAGAAGGTCTCGTTATTAGAATTACTAAAAGAAAATAGAAACAAGAAGAATATATCGGCATCTTCCTCATCACTGATGGGACATCTTAAAATACCTAGTAAAAGATGGCTAGTGCAACTTTTTTGGTCTCTAAAAAGTATATTCTTTAATTTTAAGGCATATATATCATTTCAGTGCAATAAAAGTTTATTAACGCGGGACATAATTCATATTAGTGAAAAAAAAGCAGTGGTTGCAGGAAAAGAATAAAAGAAATGATTGAATATCTCAGGAATCATATCCTTGATTCAATTTGCGTCGTTACATTGAGGATATTCTAAATTCAATTCTGATTTAAAAATTGGCGAATTTAATGCAATTAGGTGATATTCCCTTGAGTAAACGCTTCGGTTTAGATAAGTTCAAAGGGAACCCATTTAAAGAAGCGGAGGTGGCAAATGGTAATCCTAAATCATTAATCTAAAATGCACGAAAAGTTGTAGATCATAAATTCACAATTCATCTTGTCCCACAAAAATAGAAAACAATTTATTAAACTTAATTAAAAGACAGTTCAAGTGTGCTGACTTCAAATGTCTTTTATTTAAACCCTTGTAACTGTGCAAATAATATAAATTCATTTGTCATAGTTAAAGTGAATAAATTTAGGTAGAATTCATTTTAAATGATTACTGCCTACATATAGTTATAAAAGTGTAACGGCGGTGTTACAACAGTGATTTTCCAATCCATCAAAAACGAGATGTCAACAATCAATCCATTAACCTTTTAAAAGTACAGTTCCTAATACACAAAATTTAAAAAGTGACAAATTAAACCAAATTTTTTTGTTTCTTGGGATTTTTTCATAGTAGGAGCCAAAAATCGAGACAATGAAATCAGAATTATCGCCAATATAACAATATGATCATCAATTTTTGCAGTAATTTATCGACATTTTCAGCTATGTAATTTTACAAATGTTGAAGCAAAACTTTAATTTCCTAAATTTCCTGCACAAGAAGCTATTGTGCAGGGAATTGTGTCTTGCTATTAAATTAATCAGAAAGTTGCTTTGTTTAGATGCTAAAATAACTTTGATACGCTTTAAGGCGGGTATCCACTTGTGGCAATGCTCCGTAACGTAACAACGAACATGTTACGGCCTGTTGCAAAAGGTGACACGGTTCGCTGCGAAAGTATGTGTGGTTTTGGTCGTATCATTCTTTCCGTAACGTAACAAAATAAGGTTACGAGATGACATAGGAACATAAACTCGCAGTATGAACCTGACTGAATAATGGATTCGTCACTGCAATTGCAGTTAGCAGCAGCGTCATATATTTTTATTCATTACAAAATTTTGAAAAATAAGAAACGGAAATCTCCGGAAACCTATTCTTTACTCCACTCCATAGCACAAACACAGAAAAACATACTCTTCCTAGTCACTGCAGAAAACAGACTGACCCCAGACCATATAAAAAGACTGACGAAACAAAAAATAAGACA
>NW_019419911.1:0-7441 GCF_000390285.2 Anoplophora glabripennis
TTAATATAATTTCTATGATAATAATAATTAGACAATAAAAATTTTACAATTTTTACATGAGCTGTGTATATACAATGAAATTTGGACTTATGTAGTAGACTATGCTAATTCAAGTAATTTTACAATATTACGTGTACACAGATGTGGTTTTCAAATATAATTGGTTAATATTTAGAATTTTCATGTTTCTGTAAGATTTATGAAAGGAGGAAGGCCCCTAAGGCCGATTTTTTGTCTAATTTATTTTTGGCGAAAAAATCTGAAAAAAATTTTTTTTACCTACTAGCAATACTAAATCGTTTCCACCCTAAACGGGCCAACCCCCTCACCTCCTTTCTCCCTCAACCCCCTTAAATTCCGGGGAAACTATCGTTTATTAGACGAATCTTTAAAGAGCTTAGAGATGCGAAAGACATTCAATTCCCATTAATCTTGAAATGTCTTCAAAATGCATGAATTTTTTTGTAATGGGGTTTTTTGGGTCTATGATAACGAATCTGAAGGCAAAATTACTAAATTCAAAATGACGTATTCCATATGGCGGACAAAAAAGTTAAAGAGATCTTCATAATCCTCAAATATTTGTTTATAGAAACTTTCTTGGATCACTGAATACAATCATGAATACAGAATCACGAAATTCAAAGTGGCTAATCAAATATGCACAAACATATATATTGATTTTTTTTTCGTTTTATGCAATGTAAATGTGTGTCATCTCATTTAAGGGGGCGGAGGGGGAAAGAAGGTTGAGGAGGTTGGTCCGTTTAGGGTGGAAACGATTCAGTATTGCTAGTAGGTGCTAAAAAAAATTTTTTCAGATTTTTTCAGCCAAAAATAAATTAAAACCGGCCGTAGGGGCCTTCCTCCGTTGAATGTAATTTTACACTTTTATAATAACATTTGCCATGAAATTGAAAATTTCGGTAGATGTACATCTTTATTAATTAATGTCATTTCTATATAACTTATACTTAACATTTTGTACGTAAATGCACTGATGTTTGAAAAAAAAATGCATTAAAAATGTTCATGTAATTTTACAACTTGCATATTTCCCATTGAATTAAATCAACTGTGGATATACATTTTTCAGGAAAATTAATAGACTAGCTAGTTATAATGTAATTTTACAACAATATTGTAAGATAAATAGTTGAAGATAATGTAATCTTTACACGAACTTTTTAAATGCAATGGATTTTGCAAAACTACAGTAAATTTACTATTACATGCAATTTTGAAAAATTGCATTACATACCCTCAAGCGTTGTTCTTCAAACATATTTCTCACCGAAATTTAAATTTACAATGAATATACATGCTCCTCTAAGATTAACGTAGTTTCATTGTAATTTTACAATTACAATTACTGTGATAATAACCCATTGAGAATATTTTCTGCAAATATAATAATGTTTGAAAAACGACAAAAATACGTGTTCATATACATGCGTGGTTCTGGAATATATTCAATTACATTTGTCAGTACTCTAGTTTGAATGTAAATTTACACAGACGACAACTATATTTTGATCATTGTCTAATAAATTAGACAATCTTTCTAATCTATCTCAAATGGAAAATTACATTAGGATCCAAATTATTTTAACAAAATATTTCTATAAACATTTTACAACGTAATTTCACAAATTCACGTTTCAATTTTAATTTCAACACATACATTGTTAATAACAAATAATCCATTTTAATTACAGTTATTGTAATTTTATCATATTCCCGTTTTTTACAGTGTAGTTGGTTGAAAGTTTTCATGCTAATTTCAGTTATCATTTATATGGCATTCGATTTAAATTCGGATCTTATAAGTTCTGAAATTGAATATTACTGGAATCTCTATTTAAGTTATAACGAGTTACAGACAAATTATACATTCAAAAAGTTTTCGGTCCCAATGGATTTTTTAATCTCGGCAATTTTTAGTCGGAACTGAACATATTGTAATTATTGGTTTAATCGAAGTCCTTTAAAGTAAAATGCTGTCTCGGTATGTGTATATGTATTGATTAGTAAACTTTAATTTTAGAAGTTTATAAGTTGTTTGCTGTTTTGCAATCACTCACTAGCCTAAAAAATCTGAAAAGATGTAGAATATTTCANCCGAAATTTAAATTTACAATGAATATACATGCTCCTCTAAGATTAACGTAGTTTCATTGTAATTTTACAATTACAATTACTGTGATAATAACCCAATGAGAATATTCTCTGTAAATTTAAAATTTTTTTAAAAACGGCAAAAATATTAGTTCACCTACATGCGTCGTTTCTGGAATATATTCAATATACATTTTTCAGTAATGTTGTTTAAATGTAAATTTACACAAACGACACCTATATTTTGATCATTGTCTAATAAATTAAACAAACTTTGTAATTTACCTCAAATGAAAAATTACATTAAGATCCAAATTAATTGAGCAAAATATTTCTAATATAAACATTTTACAACGTAATTTCACACATTCACGTTTCAATTTTAATTACAAACTTACATTGCTAATAACAAGTAATCTATTTTAATTAGGAGTATTGTAATTTTACCATATTCCCTTCTTTTTACAGTGTAGTTGGTTGAAAGTTTTCATGCTAATTTCAGTTATCATTTATATGGCATTCGATTTAAATTCGGATCTTATAAGTTCTGAAATTGAATATTACTGGAATCTCTATTTAAGTTATAACGAGTTACAGACAAATTATACATTCAAAAAGTTTTCGGTCCCAATGGATTTTTTAATCTCGGCAATTTTTAGTCGGAACTGAACATATTGTAATTATTGGTTTAATCGAAGTCCTTTAAAGTAAAATGCTGTCTCGGTATGTGTATATGTATTGATTAGTAAACTTTAATTTTAGAAGTTTATAAGTTGTTTGCTGTTTTGCAATCACTCACTAGCCTAAAAAATCTGAAAAGATGTAGAATATTTCATTTAACAATTACCCGTCTTTTGAGATTTCGAACAAACTATAATTTTCTGTAATACTATAGCAGTTGCGCCCTCTAGCGGTGAAGTTACGAACTTGAAAATATTTTAAATCAACTTCTTTTAGCCGTAATTGTTAATAGATTTTTTGCTCCATAATTGTAGCACGTCTCGTTCCCTGTATACAGCCGCACCGTACCGTAAATGGATCACCCTGTAGATGCGTTACTATTAACAAGGAAATCTGGTTAACACATAACTCTAAGAGGGCACTGCGGGGATGTTGGAAGAATATTTAAGCCGATTTTATCAACTGTGGCAAAATACTTACTTGCCACTATTCTCCAGTAAATGGTTATGGCAATATAATGTCAGTTTGTTAAAGTACATAGGCGCATATTCACGCTGCTACAAAAGCCCAGGTGACATTTACATTGCTATCAGCATTTGTAGTGTCACGGTTACAAAGACATTGTTCCTCGGGACTCACAAAAGGGATTCTCGTTACCTATACGCCGGATCGCACATACACCGCTGTATAAATCCTACGCTAACAATAGCGGGATGCTGCGAAATAACTAACTCTATAGCTTTTAGCTTTTCCGCTCGTCTTACTATTAGCTTATGAATTTATAGGATCAAGTGGCGGAATTTCGCCATAGACTGGACCGCTTCGCTTCGATTTATATTGCGAGGGCAGTCTTTGCACTTTATTTTATTCTTTATTCTGTTATTGTTAGGACTACGTTTGCTCTCCAAGTTTATGTGTCTCATGTGGTCGTAAATTTAACAGTTCTGGTTCCTGACCAACTACCTTGTGACTATTCATTATAATATTGTCCCAATGTATTTATATGTGACTTAATTTTCGTTTTATTTATTTATTTACTTATTCGGTATTTTGCCACCTATTAATAAAAAATGCCTACTGAAGCCAAAAGAATTATTAGTCAAGGGTTATTTTTTATGAAAACAATTTTGACTAATCAAAAATCTCACTGAAAAAAAGCAGTCATTTTATTTAACAATTTACGAAATAAATGGCATTCAATAAAAGGTTTTGATTGTATTTATAACGAGGTTGCCATTTAGAAAGTCAACATTGTGTGTACAGGGTGTCCAGAAAATAATAAGTATAAAAATGTCTTAAGTGTAATCTACCTTCAGTTTTATTCTGTCGAAAAGTTGCCACTAAGTTGTTCGGAATTAAAAGTTACGAATACTATGGCAAAATTTGTTTATTTACAAAAATTTATGTCCACGGTTACACTGTAAAAAAATTTCACTCAATTATAATTTATCAGTCCACACCCGATTAATATGATTTAAATTTAACTATTATTGAGTCATTTTTTACTCAGACTTGGTTTTTAAGTAATTAAATATTGATTGAAAAAATAAATCACTCATAAATGATTAATTAGGATATACTGTTGAAATTAATTAAACGTTATACAGCGTGTTCTGCAAATGAAGAACTTTCAAATTAGGAGAGATATTGTAAAAATAATCCCTCAGATCTAATTTTTTTTTATAATATACAGGGTGATTCATTAACAATGGGAAAATCGAAAGTTGAAGATACTACACGTGAAATGGTGACCATTGGCGCAAACATGTCTTATCCGAAAGTTGATAGTTTCGGAAATACAGGGTGTTGAAAGTTAAAATTTTAAATCGTTTTTTTGCGATTATTCTGAAAATATGTAGGTTAGGAACTTGAAAATTTGTGAAACTATATTTTTTTAGGCGACGAATAAGATGCGTGTTGTAATTTCAGCATTGCTCATAGAGGGCGCCACTTACGACCAATTTTACCGAAAATTTAGTTAATAACTTTTTACCCTGTATGTCTAACATGAAACTTGATTCAAAACCTGAAAGAGCAATCATTTTTCCATTAATTATGTATTCTTGTTTCATTTCGGTATCTCGATCCGTTTTCGAGAAAAATCGATTTAACGAACACTATGTTTTGATAATATGAGAAATTAAAAGCGAAACAAACCAAGTGTTTCTTCGTGTTATTACAACAATTAACAATAAAACAAATAAAATACGTAATTATGATTTAAAGTAATTGTTCGAAGAATCCACCGTTGACACTGATACACTTTACACGTTTTCTGAGAGATCTTCGAGTTTGAAACAACATATTGGGATTGCGTCTGACTTCGTCGGCAGCGATTTGTATTCTTTGCCACAACTCTTCACACGAACCAATAGATTCTTCCAAATAGAAAAATGAAGAGGATTGAAGTCCGGACTTCTGGGTGGCCAAGTAAAAATGCTTCCACGGCTTGAAGAAGTTCCACTTTATTTAAGAAGAGACATGTGGTTCATGCACGACGGAGCTCCACCGCATTTTTCTTGGCCAGTGCGTGCATATTTAGATGCAGTTTTTCCAAATCGCTGGATTGGCCATGTAAGCATTTTTGCTTGGCCATCCAGAAGTCCGGACTTCAATCCTCTTGATTTTTCTATTTGGTCTCGAATGAAAGATATAGTTTACAAAGAATCTATTGGTTCGCGTGAAGAGTTGTGGCAAAGAATACAAATCGCTGCCAACGAAGTCAGACGCAATCCCAATATGTTGTTTCAAACTCGAAGATCTCTCAGAAAACGTGTAAAGTGTATCAGTGTCAACGGTGGATTCTTCGAACAATTACTTTAAATCATAATTACGTATTTTATTTGTTTTATTGTTAATTGTTGTAATAACACGAAGAAACACTTGGTTTGTTTCGCTTTTAATTTCTCGTATTATCAAAACATAGTGTTCGTTAAATCGATTTTTCTCGAAAACGGATCGAGATACCGAAATGAAACAAGAGTACATAATTAATGGAAAAATGATTGCTCTTTCAGGTTTTGAATCAAGTTTCATGTTAGACATACAGGGTAAAAAGTTATTAACTAAATTTTCGGTAAAATTGGTCGTAAGTGGCGCCCTCTATGAGCAATGCTGAAATTACAACACGCATCTTATTCGTCGCCTAAAAAAATATAGTTTCACAAATTTTCAAGTTCCTAACCTACATATTTTCAGAATAATCGCAAAAAAACGATTTAAAATTTTAACTTTCAACACCCTGTATTTCCGAAACTATCAACTTTCGGATAAGGCGCCAATAGTCACCATTTCACGTGTAGTATCTTCAGCTTTCGATTTTCCCATTGTTAATTAATCACCCTGTATATTAACCCTTGAAGTTAAGTGATGAAAATCAGTATTTTGTAATAACTTTTTTTAAATTTATTAAATTTGTATAATTTTTGGGTAAACGCCATGTTTTGAGTTGAAATAAGATATGATAAATTTTCAAGTTATGGCAAAATTGGAACACTTTTTTTATTGAAAGGTGTGTCAACGGTTATAGAATTAATATGAGAAATAACTCATTTTCTCCAGTATAGACAAAAATTTTTTTGTGAAAAATTCTTGTGATTTAAATTAATTACAAGTAAGTGAATTTTACTCAAATCCGTGTTTCTGCTAATTATCAAGTGAGTGACTTTTGACTTTATTCTGAGTATGTAAAATCAATTAAGAGTTGACTTTTCTCCAATATGATTTAAATTTAACTGTTATTGAGTAATTTTGTACTAAGAAAATTTTCAAGGAGGCCTTACCCCAGAACCCCCCTTATCAGCCGCCGCTGCTTTCATTTCATTAATGTCTTTAGTGGTTTTGCACCACTTTATATTCTCTTTAAATTTAAATTTAAATTTTGCATTAAAGTGATAAACTACTAAGCTGCTACAGTGGTTTCTACAAAGATCTGTTTTAGAGACAATATTTTAGGTCTCGATTAAAGTAATTGGTTAACTGATCGGACGAATAGATTGCCATAAACTACATTGTACGTTACAAATATGTAAGTATAGGTAACAATTTATCTAAGTATCCGTTTATTTAACCAAATATTAATCGAGACTCAATATATTATTACTTTCAATTATTGTAATCAAACCACTGCATTTGAACATAATTTTCACCAAAATAACTGGATTAATAGACACTTGTCCAGCACTATACGCCATACACATGCCACGAGATGACCGTATGGGGACGATGGGAATAGACAAAGACAACGCACGACAACCATAGAATGGAGTGGGGTCACTCATGAGAACATTTACTCCAATTTAGCTACAAGTGCACTAAATACGAGTTTATCTGCAGAATTTATTTAACGGGTACCTATATTCGAGTGAAAGTACTCAGTTTTTGTTCAAATATTATCACAAATCAGTAGCTTTATTGCTTTCACTCACACCGATTTTTTTACAGTGTATTCAAATCAACTCAAATCATTTATTGGTGTCTATATGTTAAAATGTTTACACAAGTCAAAGAAAGAAAAACACAAAAGATACAACATATAAGCAATACTTCACTAAAGCTAAAAAACACTCACACATTCTCAAGTATTCAACGGAAGTAAACTCAGTTCAACGAAAAATACCTAAGAGTGTTGCACGGTCATTTT
>NW_019419912.1:0-7445 GCF_000390285.2 Anoplophora glabripennis
CCAGGCAAGTTAGACCAAAATCACCCAGAATACGGCAATTTTTTTCTGATGAACCGATCGAGTTGCGGTTTTCGGCATTGTCTTCGGAAAAATATTAGGAAAAAAGTCTATATATTACACTTTGGGGCTGGGTCGAAACTGCATTGCGGATGCATAAAGCGTATCTTGGAGTGCATCAATTTTTCCAAATTTTCTAAAAATGGTAAAAATTGACTAAAAGCTGTAGAAATTTGTGTGCACGGGTTTTTTAACCCTGAAAAATATACCCAACGGCCCTAGGGCCCCCCAGGGGGGCAAGCGGGGGGTCTTCTGTAAAACATCGAATAGCTGAGTAATTGCCTGCTAAATCCCCACCCGGGGTTTTTGGGGTCGGGGATTTCGATTCTGACACTGAAACATATGTCCAACGCTCCAGGCCCCCCCAGGGGGCAAGGGGGGGCCTTCTGTAAAACACCGAATAGCTGAGTAATTGTCTTCTAAATTTCTACTCGGGGGTTTTCGGGGTCGGGGATTCCGAATCTGACACTGGAAAATATCCATTAATATTAGCTTGTCTAACACTGTGAAAAATTGTCGTAGAATTGGAGAAATCCTGGACAATCCGTTCCCAAGAGACACATTTCGTTAAATCAAAGAAATATTCCTTAAAACCGAAGAATATTTCATGGATCATGGATTTTCAAAAGAATCTCTTGGGCCCGTGCGACTGCGGATAATGCATAACAATTCCCGACAAAATCCGATTATCGACAATGCAGATCTTGTGGGTGCAGGAAGCATGGAATTACATGCACAACTGTTCCAATCCTGAAATAGTCGAAAATGTAATATAGATGATAGTGATGGAGACATTGATGATGAAAATTGTGATTGATAGTGAAAGTGTTAGATAAACATATGATAGTAGTTCTCACTAATTGCCTTGCAAATAAAAAGAAAATTGGTTCTCAGAATAAAGTGGATTCTTTTCGACTCATTAATTTCCTGTTAGTTTTTCTTACCCTTCTTGTCTAATTTCTGTAAATTTGCGTGTGTTACAATGTAAAGATAAGCCTACAAGATCATGGTTGGTAAGCGGATGGAGCAGTTTTATTGCAAAAATCTGCCTTTCGATGTTTTCCAGAAAGCCCACCCTACGGGCGTCGTGCATACTTTTTAGTGTCAGAATCGGAATTCCCGACCCCAAAAACCCCGAGTGGAAATTTAGAAGGCAATTACTCAGCTATTCGGTGTTTTACAGAAGGCCCCCCTTGCCCCCTGGGGGGCTCCAGGGGCGTTGGACATACGTTTCACTGTCAGAATCAAAATCCCTGACCCCAAATACCCCCGAGTGGGGATTTAGAAGGCAATTACTCAGCTATTCGATGTTTTACAGAAGGCTCCCCCGTGCCCCACTGGAGAGCCCCAGGGCTTTCGGGCATATTTTTCAGGGTCAGATTCGGAATCTCCGACCCCGAAAACCTAATTTCTACAACTTTTAGTCAATTTTTACCATTTTTAGAAAATCCGGAAAAATTGATGCACTCCAGGATGCACTTTATGCACCCGCAATGCAGTTTCGATCCAGCCCCAAAGTGTAATATATAGACTTTTTTCCTGATATTTTTCCGAAGACAATGTCGAAAACCGCAACTCGATCGGTTCATCAGAAAAAAATTGCTGATTTATTGTCTAACCTGCCTGGTCTATTTATACACTAGGTATCTTTATATGTATACAGGTTGTATCCTAATTCTATGTCATAAATTAAGGGGGTGATTCCTTGCGTCATTTTAGGCCCAAAAGCCTTATTAAACCAAGGCCCTAAAGTTATTGGTTTCTAAGGTAGGAGTTAAAGTTTTTGAAAAATATCTAATTTTTTCAATTATCAAGTTGTTTGACATAGATTGACGAAACTTGGGGAAATGATTTAAATAATTAAAGGTAATAATATATTTCTATATACCAACCAGTGGCGGAGATTCAGAGGAGCTCTTTGCCATTACGATCCTCAGAAAAACTACGCTACAGGATTTTCAGAAAAATTAATAGGCGCGTTTAATTTACTGTCATATTTTTAATAAAAAAAAGTCTCTTGCATTTTGTTCACACAATAAAATATTTTCGAGTTATAATTTTTTTGTTCATATTTAATTTTAAAATAATTTCTAATAGGTATTTCATGGTTTAAAAAAATGAAACGCCAGTAGAAAATGAAGCAGATTTAAGACAACGAATCGTAACTGGATGTCAGCAAGTCAGACAAATGCCAGCAAAATGAATACAAAAAACTATTTTATTATGTAGTTCAGGCGTATTAAATTCCAGTAAAATTATAAATTGTTAAAACTATAAGATCAAGACTAGGTACATTAAATCACAATATTCTGTTTCACCGGTTGTGATTGGTGTAATTATTCACAAGATTCTATTCAACGAATCAGCGATCGCATTTTCTCGAGGGTAAAAAGTAACGGTTTGTCAGTGTCCATTGTAAATGAATTCCATAAGATTTAGGGATTTTTCGTTACCAGTACCAGCACCAGCCCTGTAATGTTGGTTGCCTAAGCTCGGCGGTCACGTGGCATGAACGCTCTGTACATATATCAACGTAGATTTTGATCTCAATTATTTTATCGGCCCTACTTTTATCTATGTGACCTCAGAGACATTTGAATCAATAGTAATATTTTTTAATTTCAACATTCTGTAACTTAAAAATCAGTGGCTTTAGATTTTTTTTTATTCAGGTTTTTTGATTTTAGGAATAAACAACCTATTGAAATTATGACATGGACTTAGAAAATACCCTGTATAGATTTCAAATTCAAAACAATGTTTAATAGGACTAGGAATTTTTAAATATCTTATACTCAAGTATTCCGTCTGAATGAAAATGCCATTTTATAAAACGCGTTTTACTTCGGGCCGTGCGGTACAGTATGATTATTTCTTAAAATTCCATTTAGATATTAAAATCGTGCTAGAATTTAAGTGCATGTAGAACGAGGGATAAAGTGCGGGCTATAGAGAGGCTCTTCGTTAAGGAGGCATTCAAGCATACATTTCCCTTCTGAGAGAAGGGAGAATAAAAAGTTCAAATTCTTTTTTGCTAATTCGTTTTCAAAGGCTTGCCATCGGGATCAAGAAATACAACTGTGATAGGTTCTATTTCCACAAAAACTTTTCTTTTTCTCTTTCAATTAAATGAGTTTCACCAGCGGGGGGAGTCGAGAGTTCGATATGAATTTAGAGCTGGAATCCTAAAAGTAAAAGAAATATTTGTTATACATCTACAAAGATAAAAGTTATGTCTATCGTAAAGTATTTTATACAAGTAGATAATTCATTTGAACGTCTGTTTTAATTTTCGAGAGATATTTCTGTTACTTAAAACGAGGTTAAAGGCATATATAAGTACCAAATTACAGATATGCTCCATCGATTTTAATATTCCATGCACATCTCACATATTACTTTATAAATTTTACTGTTTTCAGATATATCATAAGGTCAATAAAACATTAAATGTTATCTACTAATGGTTTTAACATGTCACGTGACAAATTAAAAAAAATATATTAAAATCTATTTAAAATTTACATTATTATTAACGTTAAGGGAAACAACATTATTTTCCTTATTTTTTTTTTCTTGATTTCAGAAGATTAACTGCAATAGTAGCTGGACTTGAGGCTTATTTTAATCTGTTTGGAGTCCTCCCTTCAAATCCACTTTGGTCTTCAACTGTTTTGAGTATTGTGGCCTTAGTGTGAAAACATTGCTCGTTTGTTGTTGTTTTTTCTAAGTATATTATTTAATAACCCTTTAAATGATACCATTTATTCTGATAGTTTCAAGATAACCAAGATATTTCTAATTAAGTATACAGGGTGTGGCCTATATAATCTATAAAAATTAAACTACAGCTTCCTGATGATATTTGTAATAGAAAAGTCATATACGAAAAAGTTTTATTTTTGTGTTTTTTTTTTCGTAAATTAAAGTTCATTTATTTAACGAAAATGAAGGCCGACCCTGTGTTATTTATTAAAAACTTTGGAAATGTTTTTATGCGACCCGAGATGCAACCTTATAATTTAAGTAAGTATAATCTAATACTAGTAGTACTAATAGAAGGTTAGGTTACATTGTCAAAAAGATTGTGCAGTCAACTGATTTTGTATTTGTATTGAATTCATTATTCACTTAATTATTAGATATTAAGCATCGTCCATCAACCCATCAGTATTAAAAAGTGAAAGATACCAGACAATAGTTTTTGTTTTGTAATTCCAAGATAGTGACAGTGTAATTTTTATAAAGAAGTGAAAAATAAGAATAACGTACCGATTACATTAAAAACGAGATTCTTATTTCTTACTTTGCTTAATTTTTTAGTTTATGCACAAACTAATTTTACAACGAACTGAGAAAACAATGCATTTACTATTTCCGAACGTGTCGATATGGTGCAGCCGGAGAAAATCCGCTCGCGGGTTTTACCGGGAACGATGGCCACAACGTCACCCCCCATGTGCAAATACAATCCTACAGTTCAGCGTTCAGCGGCTGCGAGATACGGGAAGTGTTATTCCTCAAGGAGAAGGACGTGGTCAACAAGTGGACTTTAATGTTGAAGATGCAGTGTTGGAAAATCTTGACGAAGACCTGACAATTAGTACCCGACGACTCGCATAGCAAGTAGGCACCTCATCTCGTACTATATATCGCATCTTAAGGCGCCAGCTGTTGCATCCCTATCATCTGCAACCAGTTCAACCGATTTTACCCCCGGATTGTGATCAACGAATGCGTCTTTGCAGATGGTTTTTACGGCAATGTGCCAATCAAGTAGACTTTCCTACTTATGTTTGTGTCTCAGATGAGGCGACAATTACCCGTGATGAAGTGAATTTCCATAATATGGACATATGAGTCGATAAAAGTCCTCACGCGATTAGGGAAACTCATTTTCAACATCAGTTCTCGGTAAATGTTTGGCCTGGCATAATAGGCGATGTATTTGTGGGTCTCTATTTCTTTGAAGGATGACTAAATGGACAACATATGGACTTTTTGGAGAACATGTTGCCTGAATTATTGGACGATGTGGCATTACAAGTTCAGGCACGCATATTGTATCTTCAAGATGGAGCTCCTCCAGACAGTACTCGAGAAGTAACGACACTTTTGAATGAAATGTTTCCTCAGCGATGGATTGGACGCTTTGGTCCTATGCCGTGGCCACCGTGTCATCCGATCTAACTCCAATGGACTTTTATCTTTGGAGTCACTTGAAGTCATTGGTTTGCAATACTCCAATTGCTGAGGTGGAAGAATTGAATACCTGGACATTGGGAAAATATTCGCCAAAATTGGGTGCGTCGGTGCCATGTCTACATCCGCGCTAATGGGAATCAATTTCAACATTTTNCTCAATGTGGCAGTATCCCGTATCACTGCAGTGTAGTTATACGTGTTTTGTTTTTGCTTTGGCGCTTTTTAAGACATTATATTTTATAAGTTTAAGTTTAAAATGAGGGTTTGTGAAATAAAAAAACTTGTTATTAGTAATTTAAGTTTAGAGGAAAAAGTCGAATTGAAAAATAACGGACGTCCAACGCCAGTGTTGAATTTAGTTCAGGTACAGAAAGAGTGCAAAAGTAGGCCAGTTTTTAAGGAAATTACTCAAGCTTTACAAATATTAGTGACGATACCAATGACAACAGCAGAACCAGAACGGTGTTTTTCAAAACTAAATCTGATTAAAACTTTTTTGAGAAATACTATGTGTGAAGATCGTCTAAGTGCGTTAGGAATGTTGTCCATTGAGAACTGTATGGTTAAAAATATTCCAGACTTTAACGAAAAGGTGACACAGAAGTTCAGTGCGGACAAAAGCAGGAGAATGGATTTTAATTTTAAAAAATAGGTGAGTGCATTAAACAATATAAATTGATGTTATTAAAATAGTAAATAATAAATAATTGAGGCAGTGCCTCCTCTGTAAAAATTCCCAAGAATCTTTTTATAAATATTTTTCATCTCTAAATCTACATATATCCCAGCTGGGTTGGTTGATCGATCATCCACTTCAGCCCCACACGTTGGAATTTTACTTCTTGTATTGTATCTAAGTACTACACCTACACACTGACAGCATTCATTTTGGTGTACCTATGTACTTGAAAAACACAATGACCTTGAAATTCCTCAAAATTTTTCACCTGCGGCGCTAAGAGGGGCGCTGCCACCCCTCTCACCCCCCGCACCTCCTCTCATATACGTTCTCTCATCAAAACGCGCCCCCCTGTGGTTAAATCCACGGGCCGCCACTGGCTGGCATAATAGGCGATGTACTTGTGGGTCCCTATTTCTTTGAAGGACGACTAAATGGACCAATATATAACTGATAAATGGACCAACGTATGACTGATATGGCTGACATTTTGGAGAACCGATTGCCTAAATTATTTGATGATGTGGCATTACAAGTTAGGGTACGCACGTTTTATCTTCAAGTTGGGACTCCTCCGCACAGTACTCGAGAAGTAATGACATTTTTGAATGAAATGTTTCCTCAGCGATGGATTGGACGGTTTGGTCCTGTGCCGTGGCCACCTCGGTCACCCGATCTAACTCCAATCAACTTTTATCTTTGGAGTCACTTGAAGTCATTGGTTTACAACACTCCAATTGTTACGATGGAAGAATTGCGAAACCGTATACTTGAAGCTGCTGACACAATTAGGGGAATACCGGGAATTTGGGAAAATATTCACCAAAATTAGGTGCGTCGGTACCATGCCTGTATCCGCGCTAATGGGGATCAATTTCGATATTTTCTCTAGAAAAGGTAAGTTTTATTTCATTTTGTTCCGTATTTTAATGGAGTTTGTTTAGTGCACGCAGTTGGCAACTACAGATGCTTACGGATGTGGATTTGTTTGAAAACTCTTACAGTAACAACAATGCATTTAAGATTTACTATCTATTTTTCTTAGTTTGTACTTTTGAATTAAAAAATTCCCCAAAAATTGAGAAGTATCTTTCTATCTTTCAACGACGATTCGGCTGGTCTACAGCACGTAATTCATCGTACAGCACACGGACAGGACCAGAGAAAATATTTTGATCCATAATTGAACTTTAATTTACGAAAAAAAAAAAGGAAGCTGTAGTTTAATTTTTATATATTATACACGTCTCACCCTGTATACTAAAAGCTAGTATTACTGTTGTATTGAAAATACTTTTTATTTTATTAAAACAGAAGTAAGTTTTATTTTTGGACACCAGATTTATCTTATCACCATTTCTGTTTGTACTTAGGCAACATTTTTTGGCTATTAAAGCGATTTTAGCAATTTCAGACGACTTGTTTTTGACTGTGTCAATTTAGACATACTCCTTCCAGTATGGAGTTTGTGGGAAAAAGCTACAATTATTCCGCTCATACTTAA
>NW_019419913.1:0-419 GCF_000390285.2 Anoplophora glabripennis
GACCACCGAAGTAGCCAGCTGTTCTTCCAAGTATTTTCAGAAATGTTGCCATATCTTAAAAACTAACAATTTTAGGTATAGAACATGCTTAATAAAAGTTGAAGTGGAGTGATATACGAATAAAATAAAACAATAAAATATAGGGTGTTCCATTTGAAAAAATTTAAAAAATCAAGTTTGAACTTTATAAAAATTATCGTCTTATAAAAAATGCCCTGTATAAAATATCGATATTAGCTAATATAGGAACCTTTGTATAACATTTGCCTATAACTCTGTCAAATATTTTTGCTCCAAGTGTTAGTAGTTGAAAGTTAATACAACTTCTTCGAGGTCATGTTTTTTCCAAAATTCTAAGAATTTTCTACATAACTTGGCAACCCCGCACTAAAATGATAAACTGTTTATATTGCCATATA
>NW_019419913.1:2765-4676 GCF_000390285.2 Anoplophora glabripennis
TCATAAGATTACATAGAACAATTAACAACAAAGTACTTAGGGAATATTACCTGCTAACAAATACCGGTTAAACACTTAATTTTCCACTACTTCTATATTTTTCACACTACACTGATCGTCTTACTTTTCACTCCGCGCTGTCCTCACTTCAACTGCCTATCTTCAACTATTTAGGCTTCCTTCCCGAATTCTCTACCTAAGCACTTGTTTTTTGTGCTTCCTTCCACCGACCGTTAATAATACTTTTTCATTATTAAATTATACAACACTCATGTAACAGGCGACGTCGAAGTTGATAAGATAAGTACGATTTTGCACAGACGCCCCTTTGGAAGATAGTGATGAGACGAACATGGCTCAGAAATATCTTTCAACACAAAAAAACGGACTCTCCTTTCATTTGAATTAATGTCGCAGAAAGTGTAAACATTTGGAAATGGTTTGTCTGGTATGTACTTTATAAGGTCCAGAATATAACGAGTAGAATTTATAAATAGTATTCTTCGTAGCATCAGAAACAGGATTTTCACGTAGATGTTCTAAATCTCCGACCAATACCGTTTCAAATGAGACATGCTTCTTTGACAAACGTCGTTCTGTATAGACTCCACACTTCTAGGCATGACTTTGACCAAACCAAATCTCGACAGGAGCAATAAGAGGCGGTCAGTAGACGCAACTGTTACCTCAGCAAATGGTGACCACAGGAGGAGGTGGCTTAAGTGCTGTTACAGGTCCTTTAGCTGGCTGACTCGCTCCCCCCTCGCTGGAAATACCTACTCTGCCTCTAGGTTCGTTAGGAGTACTGAAGTCGTTACTAATGCGGTCCTGGCTGCGACTGCTGTTGAACTACTGCTGTGGCTGTTGCTGCTGGTGAAGTTGCCGCTCCTACTTTTGCTTCTACTCCTGCTACTGCTCCTGCTACTGTTACTGCTGCTGCTGCTGCTAGATACAAAAAAAATACAGCAGTATCATGCTATAACATAAACATCCCCATAAAGCTTTCACTGTACAGCACCTATCCTGGTCACGGCACCAATCTGTCGTATAACAACCCCAGGTTCGATCGAAAAAAGTAAACAAACATAGTTGTGGCCAAAATATGTGATCGTCATAAGGAATACTTACATTGTATGTATGTATTTATTTTTTTATTTAATTGACCGGAAAGCGCTGGCTACTAACTTTTTTAGAGGGGATATATGGTTTAGTTTTATAAAACAAAGACAGAGTAAATACACCTAACTTTATTATTTATGTACAACAATCTTCAAATTAAACATGTGACAAATAGAAAGAACAACAAAAACATTAACAACCATTTAACATAGAATGAGAGTGCCAGGCTCACCTAGAACTCCTGTGGGGAAAGAGCATGGCAGAGAAACCCACGATCGTTGCTCTCACCACCCAAATATGAATACAAAACAACCACTAACCAAAGGTATAAATTAAGAACAACGAAATCATGATAAAACAAGTTAAATGTGAAACAAATAAGTTGTTTTTGCAATATCTGGGCAGACACGACAATGTACATATTTTAACTTGTAATAAATAATGAGCAATCATTAATAACAATACAATAATAATTGTAACAATATTACGTTAGAGAAATATACACCTCTGAGCATAAAACAATGAAGGCTAAACATATACAAAGAATTATTATCATGAAACATCTATGTTTTTCGTATAACGTAATCATGACAAAAACAAGTTAGATGTGAAACAAAGAAGTCGTTATTGTAATGTCTGCCAGTTACGACAATATATATATTTTACTACTACTTCTATATGTTTCACACTACACTGATCGTTTTACTTTTCACTCCGCGCTGTCCTCACTTCAACTGCCTATCTTCAACTATTTAGGCTTCCTTCCAGAATTCCCTACCTTATATTCAGCTT
>NW_019419913.1:6982-7463 GCF_000390285.2 Anoplophora glabripennis
CAGTGTAGGAAAGTACCGATGGTCTATCAGAAGTTACGTGAGAGCGATAAAGTAAGCCATAGAAATCCATGTGATAGACAAGGATGGCTATAATGAAAGCGTCTAATAGTCAACGCCCATTTCGCCCTTCCACAAATAAGAAGTGGATCTTATTTGTGGAAGGGCGAAACGGGCGGTTATTATGAGAGGCCTTCATTATAGCCATCCTTCTCTATCGCTTGGATTTCTATGGCTTACTTTATCGCTCTCATGTAACTTCAGATAGACCATCGGTACTTTCCTACCCTGTATCTGAAGTTACGTGAGAGCGATAAAGTAAGCCATGTGATAGACAAGGATGGGTATAGTGAAGGCGTCTAATAGTCACCGCCCACTTCGCCCTTCCGCAAATAAGAAGTGGAACTTATTTGTGGAAGGGCGAAACGGGCGGTGACTATGAGACGCCTTCATTATAGCCATCCTTCTCTATCGCATGGATTTC
>NW_019419914.1:0-7446 GCF_000390285.2 Anoplophora glabripennis
TCAGCCGGTGCTGATGGCTACATTGAGGATTTTATTACAAATAAAAGTAAAATTGCTGAGAGAATTCTTCCCATTACCAGTACCTCTTCTAATGCTGCAATTGCTTTAGAGAACCCTTATACTCAGACATCAGTGTCATCAGATGATGTCGACGATAGTAGTGCAGTTAAACTGAATACCTCCGCAATTACTTCTCAGGGAATTAATATAAGTTAGTTCGGGATGTAATATATTAATATTAATGTTTCTAAATAATATATTCCTTTTTAATTTATCAATACAGTTTTCTATTATTTTGAGGAGAATGTATATTACTATATAGAATTTATATATTTTGTTAAAAGCTTTTTTTACACTCGTGTTAAAAGTGTTTCTAACACGATAACATTATAAAAGTAAAATTTTAGTTCACTTATCAATGAATTAAGAATGTTATTTTTAATGACGGTTTTGCGAAAATTATTCTTCTTGATTAAGTTATTTTAGGGAGTTGTTTTACTGATTGTGAAATTATATATATTTACCATTACCACCCGTGTAAATAACAAGTCTATACATATAGTAATTTATTTGGGTGTGAATTATATCGTACATAATCAACAACGTTACATATTACATTTAAACACAGGCTTATCTAATTTATAAAACAAAAAATAATTGATACATATATGGCACGACAACAATACGGCGGAAACTATTGTAATGCATTATGAATTCCTGTTTTATTATTAACTGTGAAATTTACACAACGTTAAACATATTATTGTTATGTTTGTTATAGATACCTCATCAGATATATGTTTTTTTTCAAAACAGACATTGTTGACACATTAAAATGTTTGCGTCAATTAAAATATAAAATACTGTCCTAAAAATGTCACAGTTTTGAAGAATACTTTGCACGTAACTACTGAAATATAAGATAAATTGTAATTATAGAAATAACGATTATTAGTTCACTCTTTACTTAATGGATGAATTAGGAACATTTTTTTCATTTAACTTCACTATATCAGTAAATTTACATGCATGACACGTTTTTGAATTCGCTATAAAAATATATACGCGTCACATTACATTCAACTAGAATTTTACATATGCTGTGACAGAGGTCAATAAACGTGAATCCCATTAAATTTTGATATACCGGGTGAGCCTTTTTGATGATACATGTCTCCATTGGGATCTCGGAAACAATAAGGATAAAAAACGATTAAATGGAGTTCTGAGAATATTTTGAAAAAAGATATTTATTTCTTTAAAAAAAAAACAGAAAAATTCAGTAGAATTAAGCTTCTTGCTATCAGTAGTTAGTGTATTGAAGGGTTATTGTAGCTACTGTGGTTGCCAATATTATGTCTTAAAAAATAGATATTGATACAAATTTTGAACATGTTCAGGATCATCAAGAGCATGTTGTTCTGGAATTACAAGATTCAGATGCAGATTCAGGAGACTAACGCTTAGACATAGACTCTGAAGATTTTTCTTTGAATGAGGTTGTATAATAACTTTCTTTTTTGAACTCGGTTTTTAGTTTGCAGTTTAGTTGAAGTTTGATTAAAAAACAATTTAAAATGTTATCTTCATTATAGGCAAATGATATTTTGTTTCTTGTCGTTGTTTACTCATGAAACTTATGATTAGTGTATGCGTTCAACTAATTTGATATTTGAAGATATTCGCGAATGCAAACAAGCACTCGCCCTCTGGTGGTGGCAGTGACACTAGCAAAACAATGTATATATTTTTCTGGGTCCTTTATTGTTGTCGGTAAAA
This sequence comes from Anoplophora glabripennis, assembly GCF_000390285.2. Lineage (NCBI taxonomy): Eukaryota > Metazoa > Arthropoda > Insecta > Coleoptera > Cerambycidae > Anoplophora > Anoplophora glabripennis. The sequence goes on from NW_019419914.1 coordinate 1,780, forward strand.
GTATAAGACATTTTATTGTATTTTATATAAAATTGAGTATTGTANTATTAAATTTTTTGTGTTTTCAAATATACTTCTATTCAAATTGAAGTTATATTAAATTACTACGCATATCATGAAGATGTCTAGTCTCCCTGACGAATATAATGACATTTACAAAACAACCTTAAAAATCAAATCAAGTGACTAAACATCAGGGTCGCCAATAATGGCACTGAAATATTGAAGAAAACTCTGCCCGCTGATTGGTCAGTTGCAAATATATCCTCGGCATAAATTAAATTCTCTAGAGAATTGGATTCCTTCAACGTTCAAAAATAAGTATTTAAGTTTTTAAGAGAAATTTGTCTGGTGATTTTTTTCTCTGGAGAATCAGTTCTCCTGTTTTCAAAAATCAAGACCCAGATGCTGACAGCGTAGACGACTTAGCGTCACAGACAGCCCAAGAAGGTGGGAAAAGAGTAACCCAAAAAAACCTATTTTTCGCCCGTTTTGTCGACCTCAAGAATTCAATTCAAAAGTGGTGTAAATGATAGCTTATATTATAGCAGGTATGGGCAACCTTTGCTTAGCTGAAGGCGTAATTTCGGGACTTAATCAGGTCGCGGGCCGTAGGCAAGAAGTAAATAGGTAGTAGTGAATAAAAAAGCCACAAAAAATCACACATATTTTTATTTATTAATTATAATAGCATAATCAAACATATAAAAAGCAAATTAATAAAAAAATATAGAAAAATCAAATGAAGCTGAGAAACATTCAATATTGGGGTCAATATCGGTAGTACACAGGCGCAAAGTGTTTTCTAAATTAACATATGTAAGCCGAGTACGATGCTTATTTTTATTAATTTTCATGATTGAAAAAAGCTGCTCACATTTATATGTGCTTCCGAATGTGCAAATTATCGTCAAATTATTTTCGTGCGAAAACTCGCTGTGGATACTTTTCTTCGGTAAAATTCGCTTAGTTCCACATCATCAAATTTAGACTTCAAATATGAGTCTTCTTGGAGCTCGATCAGCTCCATTTTTAGGTGAAGCGGAGCATCTTCCACATTACACTTACAAGAATTTTCACAAATATTAAAAGTGCTATCCATATTCTTAAAATCGGAAAATCGATCAGTGAATTGCTATGACAGTAGTTCCAGTTCTTCAACATAGCGACCGTATTCAATGTTTTCGTGACCGGATAATGTTAAAAAATGAAAACAGTTTTTATTTCTCATTTGTGTTTACCACTGTGCAAAATAAAAAAGTATTCATCAGTCCATTTTGTAATTGACGACATTCTGTGTCCACTTTCAGCTTTTTTACACCAGACATTTTCAATACCCTGTCTTTTTGGCATGTTTCGGCTGGTAGACACGTCAATGTCGGAAGAATTTCTGTTGGACAAATTGAAATCGGCATTTGCAATAAAATTTCCAGTAACTTAAGCTAAAAAAAAAGATGTGGTCTTGACTTTTCAAGACCCCGGGAAATTGACATGTTTTTGGACTTTTCCGAGTGGAAAAGCGGAGGAATCGAGAAAAGTCGCAGAGGAAAAGTGTGGTAGACTCGTTAAAACGAAGCTCCTCACGAGCTATGTGGTAATCATCATTCCAGGGGTGGGGGGAGCTGTACTGTGGACTAGTAGTAGTACATGTTAGAAAGATTGGGTATTGTGAATTTTTTTGGTCATATGGGCAAGAACCAAGTGTTACAGAAAATGTATAGGTACTCTTTGTTGTCGTACTGTATTCTGTATTGTCTTGCATCATTTTCGTAAGATGTTTTCCACTATAAATTCAGCTTTCACGTTTCTTTTTATATGATTTATAAATTTTATGCTAAAAGGTCACAAGCACCCCACTTACACCCCGTTTTGGCCGACTCCGGTCCCCCCTACCGGCGCGGGCCGTGCTTCCCCTTGGCCGACTTGATTTGCGGCAATCATGAAGTGGAGTTAACATAAATTAGCCACCATACGAGTGCCAAAACGTGGCGGGCAATAAGGGAGGCTCATTAATTTTAATTTGACGGTAATGCTCGTAAACTTGTTTCGTTATGGGTTCGCATGCACGTTCACGTTTTTATTATTATACACCAACTGATGCCGTACATTATCGTTATAATCGTATTAAATCGGTTTACGATGCCGCTGCAGCGGGCAGATTGCTCGGACCCCGGCAGTGTTTGCGAACCCGTACTCTGACATCGCTCGCGGCGATCGTAAAGTTTGTGCACACACTTTAGCTTCTCATTGTTGATTTATTCGCGGCAAATATTAGAGATTTTGTGTAACAATATCACTTTATACTGCATCCGAGGTTCTTCTGTAATAATAATGCATGTCTCTACTAAACTGAAATACTTTCAATGGAAATGGAGCAGAATTTCTCTAGATATTTACGTAGGAAATAAAATATTTGAAGAGTGCAGGAACAGCAGTAGAAATGTCACAAAATTGGTTTCCTCTGCATTTAATAACATCAGATTTAAAAATGGGACTAGAAAATCTTTAGTTGGCCAACAAGATACTCAATGATTGATGAAAATAACATTTCGACTATGTTTTGAAACTGCGTCGAAGTCCTAGAAACAGCAGAGCCGCAACAAATATCACCATCGGAGGCCGATGCTGTCGACAGAGTAGCCGCTGAAAACGCGCTGCAGTTTCAAAATTTCGAAAATCCCATTTGCTCCATTGCCGGCGAAAGGAAGATGAGACTCCTAGCACCGCAGATAACATATGAGGAACTCGATAAAAGGGTCAGTTCTCCCTATGGTAGAGGTAATACCCAGGACAAAAATGGTGAAAAACGACTGTATACATTTATTATTAAAATGCATTAAGGTAATAATAAAGTAACATCTAAAAATATGAGAAAACTTAATTTTTGTTAGGGATGGGAAGATACTATATAGAGATCTCAAAAAGAAAACAGACATGGCATTTTAAGAGAAAAACAAATAGTATATCTTAATAGATAAAACGTAACAAAATAATAAACTTTCTACTCAATTCTATAAATATAAAAATAACAAATAATAACAATAACAGTTCTATAACAAAACATGAACACTACTGGGAGCAGTGGAAGCATTACATATAAGCACTTTTTACTGTTTTCTTTGATGTTATACGTGTAACATGAGGGGTTATTTGTTTATTTATCTATAATCGTTATGACCAGTATCATAACGAGTCTGGATTTCAAAAAAGTTTATTATTTAATTCTCGAAAGGGAGTTTATAATTATCATTACATTTTAATTAATACGTGGGAACTTAGAAATGTTGTATGTTCAGAGAATGAATTTCAAGCACTTACCATCCATTGCTTACGTAGATTGTAATCCAGCGACTGGCTGTACAGGGTGACACTGAGGTTGGAAGAAACAAAAAGAAACAACAAAACTTTCCAGAAAGGGTTTCAATAACAATAAAAACAAACAAACAAACTAACGACACAACGAGCTCGAACAACATTATTAATTAATTAATTTATTCACACGCGACAGCGTACCTCAGGGAATGCGCGACCCATAACAAAATTTGGAATGACTTTATCCATTATTAAATTAACCCGAGACTATAAAACTAAATAACAATGTGAAACCCAAGGAAGAATTGCCCTTTTTCGGATATTTCTCCTGAATTCGACACTTCGCTTGGACACGCCCATTTCTTGGCAGGTACCCTAAATATCGGGACGCTTTGGCATAACTATGCCATGTTAATAGTTATCTAATTGACTGATTTTACAATTGTCTAAATAATTTTGAAACTAAACTTACTTACAAGTAACCCTAGCCTTCCTCTAGTGACTCCGTGTAGCGATACGGGACGGATTAGTCGATCTCATTTAATATATCCTTATACCTTGGAAAATCCGCCAAAAAAAAAACAGCTATTTGATCTATTACTTTATTTTCCAATTACTATCAATTTAACAATTTGATTTAATTCTACTTTGGAACCTATACGCTCTTCTCGTGGTTTCGCGTGTTATTAAAAATATGGATTTTTCTCTTTATTCTGTTCCAGCATAGGCTGGCGCCTCCCGGACGCGACAGATGACTTTCACATGGCCCCGACGGTTTAAGTGAACTTGTTAAAAAATATTGCTAAACCTACTTGAGAGCCCTTAATTTTCGATAATTATTGTTGACTGAAATATTTAACGATCTGAGTTGGCTCCTCTGTTCCGGGAACTAACAAATAAATTACCACGCGTCCCGGCTTTTGTTACATACGCAAAAAAATATAGAATTATAGTATTCTAAGGAAATAGGTACGTGAAATGTTACACAAATACAAACAGATAAAGTATTTGGTGCAGCATTACTTTTACTGTATGTAGAAAGGCTATTTAGTATTGATTCAGCTTGAAATTTTTATCCAATTATTTCTTGCACATTTTAATAAATAAACTGAACCAAAAATAAAAAGAGAGGTCTCTTGCTATCAGTAGGATATAGATAAAACAACATTTAGTTTTTGGTCTGATGGAAAATCCTCATAGCTTACCATTACCATAGCATACCATTATTGTCACTTATTACACAAAATACTTTGTAACCTGTTTCCTTCAAACCCTGTATTCTTGCTTAAAGGCTGGTGTTTTGTAGACAAGAAATCTCACTTATTTGTAAGACAATGATAGAACAATGAAATGACGAAGCGTAACGCTAAACTAGAGCAACATCCTTCTTTTTTTCGCATTTAAAGATCACGGAGAACATGTAAACATCAGCAAATGTACCTTTCCTGGTTTGTCCCAGCAAATTTGTAAAGATACTCAATAACTGTGATTAATGCATGTGTCAATTGTTTCCTAAGCATTATGCGGAGTGTGATTATGTTTATAGTACGGTAGGCAATTTTCTGTATGTTCAACAGGCGTACAAAGAAAACGTAAGATAAACATACGAGCTAAAAATATGCTTTTTCCTCTTATTTTGAATGTAATTAGTTGTCTTATACCCTGAAGAAAACATATAACTGGTACAGTGAAGAGGTATTTGATTTTCTAAAATGGTGGACAAAAAATTGCGCATATAAACTCCCTCCTTAATAAAATAATGTAGGAGACACATGAATAATTTCTTTAAAAGGAGAGTAAATATTTGTAATCATAAAAGCGTAAGCTGAGGTTGCTAAATTGTTATAAATGTTGTTTACTGCTGTCCCAGCAATATTTCCCTTTTTGCAATCCAAACAAAGTTCAATGTATGTGAATCTGATCTCATCCATAAGTAACATAAAATATTTTTCCTTCTATGAAAAGTAAACAAAAATAGTTTTAGGGTACTGCAAAAATGACTCTTTCCGCTAAAATTGGATTTGTTACAGATAGTTTTTAATGTTTTTGGTTTAGATTTTAAATATTTATAAATGTGGATTGATTGTAAACAATATTGAAAATAAAATTAAAGCTTTCATGGAATATCGACGCCTTTCTTTAGGAGCGCAATATAATTTTAATTGTCCCGTTATAAATGAGAAACTAGCTGCATTCTTATCATTCTAGCCTCTATCCTCAATACGGTCCATACTATCTAACAAATTTTCATTTTAAAAATATATAAATTGCTACAAACATGATTTATTTATTATTTCTTTTTTTTCATTTTTTGAAATTAACTCGGGAATCGTTGATTGTAAACTGTTTTCATCA
>NW_019419915.1:0-7453 GCF_000390285.2 Anoplophora glabripennis
GCAAAGATTTGATGCGAGAGAAAGCATGATTTATTGGTGATAGCTAGCAATATCATAGTGCACTGTGTTTTAGGTACCTGGTACGTTGTAAAATTAGAAGTTTTCTTTGCTGGAAACTACGTAGAGGCCTTGCAGACTATTTATGGGGCCACTGGAACCTGCTTTGGAACTGCTTTATACTGCTGCGGAAAATGTTGATGGGATGACAAAATAACTTTCTCTGGACTCTGGCAAACTGTGGATTTAACTGGAGATTGTTTAATTTTCTTTCTTGAACAGTTTTTTCTTGCTTTATTTTTAATTTTTCGGGAGCTGCCTCTCCACGCTGTACATCTTGCAAAACCCAAGCCGTAACTAATCAATATTTTTTTGTTTTTTTCATCCTCATCAAGCGAAGCGAGGCGCTTGAATTTTATTCTCGCGTCCGTATTTTTTTTGCGATTACTCCTAAGATATTCATTTAAATTATATGGTGTAAAAGAGTAAAATAATGTGCATGAAATNCATAATTTTTCAGTCTTTGGATGTCCTTTTCAATCACTTTTTCACAACACCACTTATAACTAACACATTTTTAACAAATGTCCTTTTATTTTTATATACAATACTATAAATTAATTAATAAAATATTCTTTATTTTATGTTTTTAGGTCATCTCCGGGTATTCTTACAAAACTAACTTTAGATTTGACATTTGTAAAATTTATTATAAAATTTGACAGTTGATGAAAATTTTCATGTTATGGTTTATGTTGAATTGAGATATCTTTTTTAAGTTCACTAGTCTTCCAACGATATGTATACCAGATTAATCTACAGACTTTAAACTTTCATATATTTCGATATAAGTCACACTAGGTTTAGATTCGTTTTTCTCTATGTACTGAGTACTAACAAGAGTCGACGTCATGCATTTTATGAAAATTCATTCTGTATTTGAGAATAAAATTAAAAGAGGGTCAAATATTTGAGCAATGGTTGCGAGAATGATTCGTTTTGTATAAGTGTTATTACTATTTTTATTAACAACATCGTAAGTTAAAATGTCTAATTTAGAATTCCATAGTAAACCTAGCGAATGTGTTTCATCATTCTTTCCTATATTGATAATGGTATCAACATTTGAATCTATTATATATTTAAGTATGTCAGGATTGTTGGATGCCCATTTATTTAATGTAAATCCATAAGGATTTAGTATTTTACAGATATCTTGATACAATTCAAAAAGGGAGCTAACATTGTCACTGCCTGTTAGAAGGTCATCGACATAAAAGTCAGTCAAAATTTTGTTGCTTGCATTAGGATATTGAGTACTGTTTTGATATGCTGCTTCATTGTTACGGCTAGGTACGGTGCCGAAGCTGTACCATATGTTACTGTATGTCCTTAATTCATAACATTCAACTGATTCATTAGACGACGTTCGCCATAATATTCTTTGGAGTTTTCTATCGTCGTCATGAACCCATATCTGTCGGTACATTTTGGTAATACCACCGGTTAAAACCCATTTATATAAACGAAATCGAGCGACAATTGAAAACAAGTCTTGTTGTAATTTACCCCCTACCATTAATATGTCATTGAGAGATATTCCTGTAGACTGTAGAGGTTTTACAAGACGCGTCAAATACTATTCTTAATTTAGTTGTTAAACTATTTTCTCTTCTCATAAAATGATGTGGCATATAATATGCACCCTTTAGATCACCCTCATTTACCTTGACCATATGATTTAAGTTAATATATTCTTGCATAAATGCAATGCAGTGTTGCTTTAAATTAATGTCCTTGGACAATTTATTTTCAATCGAGTATAGCGCTTTAAGGCTATTTGTTTCGAGTAACCTAAAACATCTGATGACCCCTTCATTGGCAAACGCATCATGACACACCTTCCATCACTACCGCGTTGTGTAGTAGTTTGAAAATGATCCTGAACACATTGTTCTTCAGGAGATAGAGATGTAGTAATAACCGGTTCCTCTAATTCCCAAAATTTAATTTATTATAGAGCTCGCGTGCTGATATGAAGTTACATTGTAGTGAAAAACTATCTAATTGAATTTGCAGAATTTCACCAGAAACGATCCATCCTAGCGCCGTATTCTGTAAAATTGGCTTATGTTTGCCTAGATTTATTTGCCCGACACGTATTAAACGCCAAAACAGTTCAGCCCCTATCAAAAGGTCGATTTTGTCGTACTCATTAAAATATGGATCAGCAAGATTTATTTCCGTTGAATTTTTAAACAATTTATATCGAATGATGTCGATGGCAATTTGTAAGTAATTTGGGGTACAATTAAACAGTTTATCGTAGTTTCGAAATTATTTAAATTAGATTTCAATTTAATAGTTAGGTATAGAATGCGTCAGTTGCGTTGAGCATTTATTTATACCTGAAACTGAAATATTTAAGGCAATTTTTCGAGTTGTAACTTATTTGCAAGCTACAATGAGGATTTGCATTACTATTATTAGTTACCATGTGTGACTTAATTTTTGATTTATAATCGGAATTAGAAATATTTAATGTTTCTAACAGATTACATTTTTCGCTTAAAAATTTTAATAATTCGTTCAAGGTTGGTAATTTAGTATTATCGGTATGTTTACTTTCCCAATCTCTTCTTGTAAGAGAATCTAGTTTGTTTGAAACGATATGAATAATTAATAAATCCCAACGCTCAACAGGTTGACCTAGAACCTTTAAAGCTCGTAAATGTTTATTTAAATTATCAAGAAGCGAACGTAGCGCTGTATGCGATTCCTTATTAATTGTAGATAAATTAAAAATCCCCTTGATATGATTGTTAGTTAATAAAAATTTATTTTCGTATCTGTCGGTTATGATTTGCCGAGCGACATTATAATTTTCAGTTGAAACCTCCAAGGACGAAATTAATTCGGCAGCATCGCCCTTTAAACACGACCGTAAATAATGAAACTTTTGTATGTTTGATATAATGTTGTTATTATGTACTAACGAGATAAACGTGAAATATAACCACTCGGTATATTGACCACTGAAATTCGGCAGATTGATCGTAGGTAGGTTTACGTTATTCAGATCCGTTAACTTATTTGCAGAATTCAAAGAATTTTCTGTGCATCCCCTAGCACTGTTAGTACACAATATGTTCCTTGCCTTGGCTTCATATTCGAAATATTCATTTTCAAATGAGAGACGTTCGAAGTCGTGATCTTGTGAGGTGCTTGCCAGCATAAAGTTATTCAAGCGAAGTTCTAACTGAATTAAGTCAGGATTTTCAGAATCTTGTGAATCTACGAATTTTTTAAATCGTGTCAAATTACCTTTGACAGCTGCTCGCTTTCTTGAGTTTGTCTAGATTATCAGTCATGTTTGCAATTTGTTATGAATGATTATGTTATACTCAAAGAAATACTTGTGAAACTGTATACACAATGGGATGTAAGCTAGCTACTAGTAGATTAAGGTTGAACAGGTTATAAATAATACCCAGCAATGACTTAACTAGTAGTAGGTACGTATAAATTATTGTAATTTCAACAATTAATTCTTAAGTATGTTAGTACAGAAATGATATTGAATAGGTTATGAATAATACCCAATAATATGCAATAAGCAATGTGCAATAAGTATGAAGTATGTATCACGAATATAAAGTAAATTAATAGAGATGAATTTGATTAGGTTTTTGAATACCCAATGTGTTTATAGGATGATAACAATAAAAGGAAAGGATTGACCTGAACTTTCATGTATGTATCTGTATGTGTATGCGATTAATTGGAAATATCCATAAGTTATTTCATTATTCGATAGCCACGACTGGATCCAATTACTGGAAGATCCGGCTCGAAGGACCATATGTTGACTCGTAGTCTTCCTGGGGGCCCGAAGATCGTCTTGGGTCAGGACAAATTATTTTTTATGAATGCTGACAGTTGACATAACATTTATTTATATTTGTTTCCTGGATACAGTGATTTGCACTTAAGCTAATAGTTGAGATAACAATTACAACAGTCTAAGAATTAAAATAACTAATATTAATACAAATTGAATGGAGGCGAGCCGCAACAATATCTGTCATTTTAAAAAGAATCCAAAACAGTTCATTCCTATACTCTCGTTCTGTGACCACTTTGGATAAAGATCATTGTGAAATTCTAGCTAGAATACACTAATCAATGTATTTCTACGTTTTAACTGCTACTGGAAATATAGAACTTGGAAAGAAGATATTTATTTGTCTTAGATAATTTTGTACCAATTTGTCCACGAACTTGCTTGTTTAGTATACATTCAATATCAGAGAGTGGGTGTGCAATATTTACTTAACCTTGGTGAGAAAGACCGACACAAATTGTAACATGAAAAAAATTTTTATACTGGTATAAGTTCCGACGATTTTTTTTATATCAACTTTTTCAAGCTAAATTGTCTCGACAATTAATAATAAAATACTTTTGATCTTATAAAATACTTTAGAATACACTTTTTAATCCATACGGCTTGGGAGAATATGCAGGGTGTCCAATTAATACGAGTATTGCGAAAAAATAAGAGAGAAAGTTCCTATAAACCTAAGTCCGAAAATGCTTCGTTTCGGAGATACAGGGTGTTGAAATTTAGAGAAAAAATACAAGGTTTTTACTAATATCTGGAGAATCCTAATTCAGATTTTTTTTAAATTTGGTATGTTTGTTTATAAAAACGGTAGACGTCTTCTGACGTAATTTGATTTATTTTATCTATTTCAGCTGCGTCCGGGGACTCGCGTCTATTGATATTAATAAGTAAACATATGAGACGTCACTGCTTCCTCATCATACTATCTTCACCCGTCTTCATCGACGTCTTAGTGAAACTGGAAGTTTTCGAAAACTTACCGCAGGAAACGGGCGACCCGGCACAGCAATAACTCTACAATTGGAGGAAGATGTACCTCATGAAATTGAGGACACTCCAACAACAGGTACCAGACAGATTGCTAGAAACTTAAACGCAAGTCGTTCTACAATTTTCAGGAATTTAAAAAATAATCTTCTATACCTTTATCACATCCAACCGGTTCAGGCACTTACCGACAGATTTTCTATTAAGATTAGATTTATGTCGATGAATACGACAAAAAATTGGGGAAAATCCTCAATTTTTAGCAGAAGTACTATTCACGGATGAAGCGAATTTTTCTAGAAAGCCATAATGAACTTCCATAATAATCATGTATGGGCGGACGAAATTCCAAATGCAATATTGGAAGGCCGTCATCAACACTAGTTTTCACTTAATGTGTTGCAACTCGTATTAATTACAGCATATCCGTTGATCTTCTGGTGCTGGTTCTAGATCTTTTATGCCTATAGATAGACTGCTTGTAATAAAGAGTTTTATTTGTTATAGATGCATGTCTAGTACATTAACAACAACAAAATATTCATTAACAAAATGTACAATTACGGAGCTTGTCAAAATAAAAGGAAAAATACACAGTTTGGGATTAAACATAATGTATGAGTCGGAATTGTGGGAGACCACTTAAGAAGCCCATTTTTTTACCACCGAGGCTTACTAGAGATGTTTATCGCAGTTTTCTTGAGGATGAATTGCCCGTACTTTTGGATGGCATCTCATTGCCATTAAGGCTGTAAATGTATTTTATGCACGATGGTGCTCCAACCCATTTTAGTTTAGCTGCACGTGAATATTTGAAAAATATCTACCCAAATCACTGGATAGGTCGAGGAGGCACTCAACCCTGACCCCAGAGGTCTCCCGTCATAAATTCGTTGGATTTTTTCCTTTGGGGTCACCTCAAACATTTGGTTTATACGACTCCAGTGCAAACCATAGACGAATTAAGAAACCGCATTGTCGCATCCTGTGAAACAATTAGACACACAGCCGGAATATTTGAACGGATTCGCCAATCAATGTGTTGTATTAGAGTTGAAGGTGCACATTTTCAACAACTGTTGTAACGCCTGTGTATGTAAAGTATTTTTCATATCATTGCTGTTTGTTAACTATTTTTTCTTATGTTTCTGTTAATATTAATTATTTAAAAAAATATTATTTAGTGAGTTATTTCTCAGCTTGTTACATTGTTTTTCCTTCAGATGTATTGTTAAAGTTGATTAGTAAATAACTAAAACATTGAGTTTCTATTTTCGTTTTCTACTTCCCTTAAGAGTGTGCATGTGAAAGGTTATTAATTTTTCGCTCGAAAATGAAGCAAGATATCAAAAAAAGTAAAGAGACGCAAATGTCTTTTATTGCGTAATTAGAAAAACATATGACACCTAAGAAAAAGCAGGGACGTCTCATATGTTTACTTATTAATATCAACAGAAGTGAGTCCCCGGACACCGCTGGAAGAGATAAAATAAATCAAATTACGTCAGAAGACGACTACCGTTTTTATAAACAAACAAACCAAATTTCAAAAAAATCGGAATTAGGATTCTGCAGATATTAGTAAATACCTTGTATTTTCTCTAAATTTCAACACCCTGTATCTCCGAAACGAATTATTTTCGGACATAGGTTTATAGGAACTTTCTTTCTTATTTTTGGTAAAGGAAACTCCCTCTGATTTTTTTTGCAATATTAATGGGACACTCTGTATATTCACTGGTACAGAATTAAAAGTCCGTTAGGATTGAAATAACTAAATTTACTCATACACACCAGAATAGATACACCGATTTAGGGAAATAAATCAAAAGGTACATATTTTTAACAGTCTTTTATAAACTTTTTTCATAGTCATCTAGAATATCCCATAATTTAAACTTATTAGAAAGGTTCAAATCCACCAGATGCTCTACAGCAGGTGTCTCACTAAGAAATATTTTCTCTATCTAATTTAATAACTGCTATTAAGGAACACAAGAGGGGCCCCCTCTAATAACTTATTCATTAATGTGAGCGCCATTGCGCCAAATTTGTTCATTTGTTTGCGTTGGAGGTGAATAATTGATTTGCGTTTTCATAAAGACGGCGCAAAAGCTTCCAAGTTTTTAGTTGGTAAGAAGAAGATGGTAACATGGAAACCATGGAAGTCTATTTTGTTTTTCTTTTTTTTTGCAACTCAACTTTTAACATAGGTAGGTATTACACATTTATATACAATGAGCGAACACATTAAATAAAACAGTAATAATTTCATTTTTATAAAAACCGGAGTTCGATTTTATTTTGTTTTTGTCGTTTTCTTGCGTGCATCGGATTTTTTACAGGGTGATTCTAAAAGGCTGCACAAAAAAAATTTTGTCTTAATGGATCACCCTGTATTTTTCTACGGATTTGGAACTTTGTATCTTGCATACAGTAATGTAGATATTGATGGGTCTATCTTTAGTAATAACGAAGATATAACCAAGAGTGCTCAATAAACAGAAGGCAAGGAAAAAGTATATAGGTATAAGTAACGAGCGTTCAAATAAAAACGTGGTC
>NW_019419916.1:0-7447 GCF_000390285.2 Anoplophora glabripennis
TTTACTCAAAAAAACATTTTGTATGTAAAATTAGATCATCTTTCAATCATAATAATTAATTAATTTTTATTTAGATTCATGTTAGCTTTTTGCACATAAAAAATTGTATTTTAATGTAGGTAAATGTAAAGTAAATAATTCTTTGAGTGTTTGTTTATGTCCTGTTGAGTTAAAAATGTCTTAATTAAAAGATATATGTAATTATTTTATTTGAGGATCCTATACAATTAAAAAAAACTTTTGCTTGTCATTGTTTGGAATATTGAGAAATAACGTAATATTCAATACTCTTTTAATTAAGTATGTCAAATAGGAAGTTATGCAATTGCCTTTGTGGGATATCATTTGACATTATTTCTCATAAACGATTGTCATTATTTTAATTTTTGGGCCATAGTTTATAAAGCTAAGTATCATTAATTTTTCATGTAGAATCACACCCTTAAATATTAGCGTATCATTAAGGAATACCCTGTATAAACTACTGGAAAAAGTGAAAGGAACAAAAAATTTTCATGAATTTTTTAGTGATTTTCGAACGGCTGTAAGTGGAACATGGTCTTATCGAGATAAACAAATACCTAAGCATTTTGAAGCTTTAAATCTCTAATTTCAAGATCTTTTACACAATAAATTTTTTTGAGATACGGTTATCGAGCAATAAGAAGAAATACCTCTAGAAAAAAAAATTACCATGGACTTTCAAACTTAATGAATACAGAGTTCAGTTATCTTATTTATTTAGCTCCAATTTGATTTGTGAAAGGTCTCCGTGTGACTATTGGTTGCCAAGATATCGATTGTTGAATGAAAAATAACACTTTTGTCTTTAATCAGCGATATCTCTGCAAGAAATTATTGCACAGTAAATGCATAGGCAGTTTTGAAAACTTGAATAAATTCTCTACAAAAACCTGTCATGATTTTCGAAGAATAAAAATATTTTTCGCCCTTGACATTAATTTGGAGTGCAAAAAAATGCCTTTTTACAGTTTTTTACTTACCGCTAATTTACAAATATTTATATAAAGATTAATCTTGAGAGAAATTTTTACAGCTCAATGTACCCATGCTTGTAAAAATTATTTAATCATTATCAAAATAAAAAAGAATAATTTTTCTCGACATTTCCTACAATTTTGCATTAGATACAGTTTATATTTAAGAAAATATATCAGAAAATAAAAAAAAAATCGAAAATTTTTTGATCCTTTAATTTTTTCCAGTAGTGTATAGTGTATTTACATCTTGGTTTAAGAATGGCTACATTTTGCCCACATTTGAACTATCCAACCGGTACTTAGACCATCCCGGGAGGCAGTAGAAGTGAAAACTTGCCGTAAAACATAATCCGAGCTAATGCAAGTGACGTCAGTAAATTCTCATTTAGGGCACAAAGTTGCCCTTCAACCCCTCGAAACTTCCATGCCGCGGATAGTGGATGGTCGACGAGATGCACATAAACTTATCCGGCTAATTCCATTTGCGTTTCAAGCAGGCCGTAAAGTAGGAAACTGTTCGGAGTTCTGCTAATTTCTAAGTGCTAGATTTTGTAGTGGAATTTTCTTTAGCGCAGTTTGAAAATTTAAGAGGAAACTGAAATGGAGTTTATTAACTTTGAATTGCTGAAGCAGAACCGATTCGGTTTTATATTATTTAAATGGAATTACATGTTTTAGTTGTAGATAATTAATGATATTGATAAAATCGAATTTAATAAGGTTTCTGCACGCAAATAATTAATTAGTATAATTAATTATGTTTTGATACAGGCGCCGAATTTTAATTGATGTATTATTAAGTTAATTAGGCTCTTGATTTATGTTAATTGCTAGTCTGGTGTTCAGTATTTATGTTGTTTTATTGAAGTGACACTACATATTTTCATTCTGCTCTTCGACATTGTAGAGGATGTCAAATCGGATTAGACTTTTTTCGTAACTAATTAATTAATTATATTATTAATCAAACATTTTCGGAAGAATATGTTTGAGACCAGTTGCCGGTTGCGGAAGATTGTCCAAATAATCAAAGAAAATTCAAAAAACCGGTTTTTTGTATTCAACTTTTGAACCATTGATGCTACTGAAAAAAAGTTTAATACTTTTTGTATGTAAGTATTACAAATACCTACGAAATGAGATGCGCTGGATCAAAATTCGTTAATTAGTTTTGTTGCAAAACTCAAAAAACAGTCAATTTTAGCGTTTTTTTTTTCAATTTTATATAATTCAATTAGTTTTGCTTCTAAAAAATCGTACTCTATAACTTTTTTTGAAGGTCATTGTATACAGGCCGTTTCAGAAAGACTTTCCGTAAATACAGGGGGTGATAGTACGAGATGAACTATATGTATATCTCCTCTTGTTTTCGAAGTACAGAGCGACAAAATAAAACGGTGCGAAATATTTTTATGAAATTTGGTATTCCTGGGTTTTTAATTTTAATGACTGTAATTAGTAATTGGTAACTGATTGTTAGTGACTGTAGTTACTAATGACTAATTACAGTCACTTATTTTATACACCGTAATATTGTTAGAGTTCAATTAAAAGCCGTTTTTCTCGAAATCCGTCCACATTAGGAAGTTCTAACAAGAATACATTAGAAAATAAAATTGTACATTAGAAATTAGAACCCGAATGGTAAAAAACCTAACCTCGAAAAAATTAGAACTTAAAATGTAATTCGAATGTAGCATAATTCTATGTAGGTTATCTACACTAATGAATCTCTTAAATGATTAGGTAATAATCAACTAGAATTATTTATGTTACACTGTGACTCAATTTGCTCTGCTATTCTGTTAATTTTCATCAGAGTTTGACGTACGGAAAAAAAACGTTATTAACTCTACTCGACTGTTTTCCTCCAACATCGCACCAACCAGGCCTGGCTTAAATTAATCATCTTTTGTTTTCCCGGCAGCGAAAATCCTTTATTACCGGGTCGTCCGCTACAACCTGACCGAACGTCAGACAGACAAAAAAACCGCCCGGGAACATCGCGAAACAAAAGACGACTTCTTCCATTAATGAACTGCAAATAACCATCGGCGCTTTTGTCCTCCTAGAGCATTTCCTGGGGTTCTTATGACTCTCCTGGCTATTAATAATTCCGTTTATGCGTGCAGCGAACTCTAGCCTAGCCAAGGAGGGTTCAGTTCGGAGCGGGTTGCCTTGTATCGGATTGGAAGGATTCTGGGAGGAATGAGGGCGACTGGAATTGGATTGTGTTTAACTTCGTTTCGGGTCCTTCCCGAGTTTTCTAGACCGGTTACAGTGTCATAAAAAATTGGTCGAGAAACAGACGACGAAACGCACATTTTCGTTTATTTATTTGTTTTAAAATTTTCGTTTTTCAAACAGAAAAACAGTCGACTCTTGCTGATTGATCAAGAAAAACATTAATTAATCATTCATGTTCATGTCATGTTTAAGATTATTTTCGAAATGCCCCCAATTTGTCTGAAGACATGTTCGACATATCAGATTTCTTACAGTATTTGCAGCTGCAACTATTCTTTGCCACATTTCATCTCTATTGTTGATAGAAGCAGCACTATAAACCATGACGTTAATATAATTCTAGAAAAAAATCAAGCGGATTTAGATCCGGACTACGTTGAGGCCATGGTTTTTTCACGTCCTCTTCCTGTCCATCGATGAG
The DNA here is from genome assembly GCF_000390285.2 of Anoplophora glabripennis. Lineage (NCBI taxonomy): Eukaryota > Metazoa > Arthropoda > Insecta > Coleoptera > Cerambycidae > Anoplophora > Anoplophora glabripennis. The sequence goes on from NW_019419916.1 coordinate 3,670, forward strand.
GAAATTCTTACTATTAGAACTTAATGAGCAGGGGCACCATCATGTAAATACCACATGTGAGCTCTAATGTTCAAAGGAAGGTAGTTCAATTAAATTAGATTGTAGAAAGTGCAGATAATTTTGGTCGTTTAAAGATACTGGAAGTTCAAAAGGCTCAAGGAGATGATCGTCGATTATTCGGAGCCAAATATTCAACTTATGAAAGCAAATTTCTTTACAGCAAAAAGTAATTTGAGTTTCAACCTAACTCCATTTTATAAAAACTCTGCGGTAGAATGGAGGAAAGTCTGTTATTTGTGCATTCATTCATATTTAGAAAAACTGTGTAATAAAATCTGTAAAAATGTATTGGTGGTTGCCTATTTATCCACGCACTGTACTTGCTTGCCGACTTTAAACGCAGTTTTTCAAAAACAGTGCCTCACGACGATATTCAACAAGTACCTATACCTATTATACTGAAAAATCATTGAAAATTTGAAAAATGTTATTTATTTCCGCTTTACGCAGTGGCGTAACATTTATTTTTTAGAAAAGGGTCTTGAAAATATAGTTTGTTATAGTTTGTATTGACGTGAAATCGCAGCAAATGATGTAGGTCCCCGTTAAAACTTCTCATATCAAATTAGAAAAGAATCCCTCACCGTATCTCCGAGATATTCCTGAATTTAGTTTTTATTTTTTCAACTTCAACACCCTGTATCTCGAAACCTAAGCGATTATGAGCAACTTTTCCCCATTAATTTTCGTCATAGAAAGAATCTAGTGGTAAAGTTTAGCCAATTCTTTAATGGACACCCTGTATAAAATAGTAAGAAAGAATAACCTGCTCTTTTTCAAGAATATTTTATATCTGCCTTAAAAACTTATTTCTCTTAGGGTAAATATATACATTTTAGTTTTCTTTTCAAAAGAAAAAGGTGTTGAAATAAGTAAATAAATGGTTGAATGTCTAGAATAAGTAAATATTTAAATTCAGTACCTGGTATTATTGAATTTATTAAAATTGAGTTAAGTGTAAAATTTAAGGTATATTAGTAGATACCTATTTTGAAATATAGATTAAAATTTTTTTCGTGTAGACTTCAGAGTTTTTTTACTGTTTTGAAAATTTATCAGAACACGAACATGAGTTTGTCCTTTTAAGGATTAATTATTATTATGTAAATATAGTAACCTGTTGCTTGTGCATTTCGCCGCTAATTTCGCAATTAATTAATTCCCCTTTAATGTCACTTCTCAATAATTATTTTAGACCTGATACTGACAACATCACAATCGTGTCGTATTGTTGGTAAACACTGTACATCGAGGGTATTTCCGTGAAATTTCTCTGAGTAATGTAAAAATCAATACAGGCAGGCTACGATTCGTCTTACCGCACACGGAATTTTCATCCCCTATATCAGATCCCGGACAAAGCTGATTGCGAATTACGCCTTATTAACAGTACAAAGTCATGCGAAATCTGCGACGCGGAAAAAAAACCCTTTATAAAAATAAACCCCTTATCTACCGTATCAGTATCCATTTGGGAGCCTTACGAATTCTGTAATACACTTGTCTCTGACTCATTCTTCGGATAGAATTACTTTCCATGGGCGACTCGTCAGCACCCTGGCTCCTCCTCTATATCAACTTTATCATCTACAGGGGGTTTGAACGTCGAGATATCCACATGAACACAAATGGCTCAGTTTTGAAATGAGTAATATTTAGTTCAAAATTTACTTTTGACAATAATCTTAAAGGGAAAAAAATGATACAAAATTTACTAAATCAGCTTCTGATTCTAATAAAACGGCTTAGAATCTTTATATTTTAAATTTAATCTGGAATTGGACCTGTCTGAGTGTTTTTTGCGTACCATTATTTCCTTTTCTTGAGGAGATTTCCAGCGAGCGCGCGAAAATTGGATTCGAAGGTGTCGTGCGTGCATCGAAAATGGTTGTAAACATTTTGAGCATATGTTGTGATTTGTTTTATACTTGTGCATTAAAAAATTACTGAATTTGGCTCTTTGGTAAGGACCTAAATTATTTTTAATACGTATGATTATTTAGATGACGTGAATCTTTGGGTACTTTAATCACATATTTTTCAAATTCATTGATTAGAAGTTAAGTTCCCGTTTTAAGACATTTATTATTACTAAAATTCGAGCTAACATTTAAGCACAACACTATCTTCGTACTACAAAATCGATACATTTTATTTTATTTATCTAAACACTGGAAAACAATTGTCTTGAAATTTACTAAATGTTTCACAATAATAGTTGTTTACATTNAAATTTACTTTTGACAATAATCTTAAAGGGAAAAAAATGATAAAAAATTTACTAAATCAGCTTCTGATTCTAATAAAACGGCTTAGAATCTTTATGTTTTAAATTTAAGGCAACAGAGAGAATATGTTATAGAAAATTTTATCAACAAACGTTACATCAGTAATAAACAAATTCTAACGTTTAACTTTTTTTATGCAATCATCACTTTCTTTAAGCTGTTTTTTTTACTGAAAATTACGCATAAAAACGCCACCCTTAAAGAAAATTTTAATTGTGCATTTTAAATAAATTTAGAAACGTGTTTGTATTTATTTATATTAGAGCCCTGAAGATGGTGTAAAATAACACCGAAACGTTGATGATGAATTATAAATTGTTTCTCTTTTTTAATTTATTATTTATCTTACCGAGGATCTTACCCACCAAATCCTTGATATTGAAGAGTTTAATAATCAAGATCACTATAACTGAAAACATATTAACATTTTATTTGGGTAGTTAAAACCTATGCTGCATTACTACGCCGCAAACGAATCTGAACGTATGGTCTGTTAGATCACTAGCCGAGTTCCCTAAACTGCAAAAAACGTATTTCGTGAATAACTTGAAAAGTATTGAGAACTTCACAAACATGCAAAGGATCAAAGTTGTAGAGCATAAAATTATCTTAAAAAAAAGTTCCTATTCATTTTTTCGTAATAATACTCTTCAAGTCATTCATGAAATAAATTTTTTTGCAATTTGACTGCCTTAATTTTAACAGACGATAGAATACATTGAAATAAACAAAAAAACCTTATATGACATGGGTTCTAAACTCAACCATTTCCGAGAATATTTAAATTACAACTGCGTGCATAGAGTACCATAAAATCACTTTTTTGAACTTCTTTATGCTTAATTCTAAAAAATAATTAGCTTTGTAATAAATTTAAAATTCGATAAAATTCCTATCGGGCAATGTGACAACGGCGCGGCCGATAACACGAGGTACTAAACCGTCCAGCATTACGCAATTCAGTTGGTATCTAGAATTGGACCGTGTCTGAGTGTTTTTTGCGTACCGTTATTTCCTTTTCTTAAGGAGTTTTCTAGCGAGTGCGCGAAAATTGGATTCGAAGGTGTCGTGCGTGCATCGAAAATGGTGGTAAACATTTTGAGCATATGTTGTGGTTTGTTTTATACTTGTGCGTTTAAAAATTACTGAATTTTGCTTTTTGGTAAGGACCTAAATTACTTTTAATACGTATGATTATTTAGATGACGTGAATCTTTGGGTACTTTAATTACATATTTTTCAAATTCATTGATTAGAAGTTAAGTTCCCGTTTTAAGATATTTATTATTACTAAAATTCGAACTAACATTTAAGCACAACACTATCTTCGTACTAAAAATCGATACATTTTATTTTATTTATCTAAACACTGGAAAACAATTGTCTTGAAATTTACTAAATGTTTCACAATAATAGTTGTTTACATTTTT
>NW_019419917.1:0-4602 GCF_000390285.2 Anoplophora glabripennis
TATTGGGGCATTCAATTGTAACTTTTGTTTTTTGTTTTCTATCAATCCGTTCAATAGTACTGATTGGTTGTGTGCCAACATTTGATTTCCTTCATCATGGGTGGTTACATTACTTGAGGTAGGTGTAGTCGCAACTAATACTGATGACACTCCCTCTTGAGAAGCAACAGGTAGATCAATTTGAATACAATTTTCTTCACCCAAAAGTTTTTCTAGTGTTTCATAACTAACGGGAGCAGGTCCTTCGTCTTCGTCATGATCCACACTAAAGGTTTGTAGTTCGACCTCATTTTCACTATCCGAACTATCATTTTCTAATGCGCTTCCCGAAGGAATGTTGTTTAAAATATTCCAAGCATCTTCATCTGTAATTATCTCCCTTCGACTTTTACCCTTTTCAATATAGGTGAGGGACATTCTGTAAGAATAAAAAAAAACACATAAATTGAACTCTTTTAGTACATGATGTCCCATATATGATACAAACCTATTTAGGTAAATATTATAACCTTGTAATGGATAAAAAGTGAATATAATATATTAAACTTTACCAAAACATACCTGATATTATATGGTATTTTCCTCTTCTTTATTTTTATTATAATTAACAGGCTGAAACTACAACAAGTATGCACTTCACACTGCACCATGACATACACTTCTCGACTGACAATAGAAATATTTCCATTGGCCGCCTGATTTATTTGAACCAATCAGAGCTCTAGATTTATAAAGCGGAGCGTACCGAATATGATACAAATTAAATTAAGCTCGCATTTTTAAATATATTATTTTATATTGCTGTATTTTTGGTTTGAGTCAAATATGCTACAGTATGCACTGAAGGGTTAAGAAACATTTTATACATCCTTCTGCGTATGTAATATATTTCTTTTAATTTAATATTATTACTTCTATCTGTCTTTATTTCCAGGTTGACCAATATTATTCCACACTGCCTTCTGAAGAAGTTCCAAAACTCGGCTCCAAAGGAGAGATGCTTCGCTCCCAACGGATAGTCAGACAACTCCCCAAGCAAGATCTGTCACTAAGCGCCTGCAAATTCGTCGAACCCGAATACGCTAGTAGTTATCAGGTAAATAAAATGCCAGTTTTTCGTTCTCCATATCCATACGAATGATGTAGGTATCTTATGTGCTCTCTAGTATCTAAAGTAGCAATGCAGAGCTTCCCATCTGATGTATCATCACCTACTGACGTCACTACCAGTGGTTTAATCAGTCTCTAAACGTACATACAAATGAAGCCGGAGCCCGCATTTAAATCAATTAAAATATATATTATTTATTGGCTTTCACATTTTTTTACTCTATTTTGAAGCGATTTAGATAATTCCAACAAAATTAATTTTTTTTTAAATCTCATCAAAGGAAGTCAATGCTCTTCGATGTCAGAAATGGTATGCAAAAGATATCCAACCCCACAGACTCCTAACTGCTGATACAGCGGGAATCAACTACTCCATGAGCTACATGCCCTAACTAGCATTGAATTATCAGACGACAATATCTACGTAGTAACAAATAATTGTCCAAAATAAAAACTAAAAGTGAAATGTCTAAATATAATTAATACAAAAACACATAAACTAATATATTGAAATTGTTAAATAAGAAAAGAAATATTCTGTATTCTTGCTGTCCTATTATCACCCTTGACAAACGCTAATCACTAATTGTAGTCACTCACTAATCACTAATCAATAACTTTAATATATCAGGTATGTATTTTTGCAATGATATTACACAAAAATAATCGAGAAAATTATCCCTGGAGTCTGACTATGCCTGTTATATGTTTTCGGGGTCGCTGAATCCAAATTCGGGGTTCATTTAAACCCCATAACTTCAATATTTTTCATAACCTCAAAAAATAGGCCCAAAAACCCAATAAATCTTCTATCCACTGACCACTCAATCCCAAAAACCCCATAAACCATTAATCTCTTAAACCCTTAAACCCCATAACCTCAAAAATGCCATAATCTCAAGATCCCAGAACCCGGTAAGGAAGAGAGTTATTCGCGTTGAAGCTCTGAAACACAGTATGGCCTCTCTAATAACCCCATAACCTCAACCCAGTATTTCTTATAAATAATACAGCAATGATTCGACTCATAAGAGTTCGTACATAAGGCTATTCTTTACTGGGTTATGAGGTTATGGGGTTATTAAAGAGTATAGGCAACGAATATGGACTTTCATCGAGGATTTCTATACCTGAGCGTTCTTCTATAAGAGGTCTATATTCGTTGGTATAGGTTTAAGGCTCGAACATACTGTGTTGCAGATTTTGGGGTTATGGCATTTTGAAATTATGGAGGTTTATGGAGTTAAGTGGTTCTGGGGTTATTGGGGTTGAATGGATAGAGGATTTATTGCGTTTTGGGCCTATTTTTTGAGGTTGTGAAAAATCTTGACGTGAAGGGGCTAAATGGACCCAGAATTTGGATTTAGACTCCAGGGGTAATTTTCTCGCTTTTTTTTGTAGAGCCGAGTTGCATTTAAACAATTCATTTCATCATTTTTAGTTTTGAAATTAAATAAGATTTTTTTTGAAGGCCCTTAACATTTTAAGGGAGCAAAATTTTACTATGGTAACTTGATCTAAATCGGTTTATTTTTATCCAAGGAAGCTATTCTTGAAGTACGACCCATTCGTTTGCGGACACCTTGTATATTAAGGAACAGAAGTTGACTGGCTTTAGGACAATCGTGTTTTTTTCTTAAAAACCATGCGTTTTCAGCANCACAAAAATAATCGAGAAAATTACCCCTGGAGTCTGACTATGTCTGTTATTGTTTTCGGGCTCGCAAAATCCAAATTCGGGGTTCATTTAAACCCCATCACTCCAATATTTTTCATAACCTCAAAAAATAGGCCCAGAAACGCAATAAATTGACCACTTAATCCCAATAACCCCATAACCCCTTAATCCCTTTAATACCCCATAACCTCATAACCTAGTATTACTATAAGTATAAGTAATACACCAATGATGTCCGAAGATTTGACTCATAAGAGTTGATTTGGGTTATGAGGTTATGGGGTTATAGGCTATTAAAGAGTATAGACAACGAATATAGACCTCTTATAGAAGAACGCTCATAGGTTGGGTTAGAAATCTATAACATACTGTACACGTCCACCAAGATTTCGTCGACGATTTCCAACCCTGATCGTTCTTCTATAAGAGATCTATATTCGTTGGTATAGGTTTAAAGCTCAAGAATTTGAGGTTACGGGGGTTTAAGGAGATAAGGGGTTCTGGGGTTATTGGGGTTGAGTGCTCAATGGATAGAGGATTTATTGCGTTTTGGGCCTATTTTTTGAGGTTATGAAAAATTCTGACGTGACGGGGTTAAATGGACCCAGAATTTGGATTCAGCGACCCCGAAAACATATGATAAACATAGTCAGACTCCAGGGGTAAATTTCTCGATTTTTTTTTTGTGGAGCTGTGTTATATTTAGACAATTCATTTAATCATTTTTAGTTCTGAAATTAAATAAGATTTTTTTAAGGCCCTTAACATTTTAAGGGAGCAAAATCTTACTATGGTAACTTGATCTAAATCGGTTTATTTTTATCCAAGGAAGCTATTCTTGAAGTACGACCCATTCGTTTGCGGACACCTTGTATATTAAGGAACAGAAGTTGACTGGCTTTAGGACAATCGTGTTTTTTTCTTAAAAACCATGCGTTTTCAGTACTTCTTTGTGTAAAATGAAATTTTATCTTGAATTTTATAGTATACCTAACATGAATGTAAAACACTTAACCTGAAAAAAGGTGTAATAAAATGTTACTAGGTGAGGTAGTAGTTAGAGACCTTAAGCAAGATCAAAAACCAACAAAAGGAGCGCATTTAACATCTTTAAATACTTACGATCTCAAATTTCAATACACTTTATGGCAAAAACATGGCTAAAATTTAATTAACAAAAAATCCTCTGACGCTCTGTACCATCAAAGTAAATGACGATATCCCATTGTCTATAGGAAGAAATTATTTTTTATGTTGTATCATCCCCTAATTTTTTACACTCTATTCTCGATCACGCCTGTCTAAAATTATACAGGGTGTTCCTAAATAAGTGTCGCAACGGAAAACTGTATATTTCTCTTGAAAAGAGAAACATTATTTTCCTCTTCCATTTTTCTCTCCGGGCTTTCGTTTTCAAGATACACGGTGTCAAAACTTTTTTTCAGATTTTTGCCAATATCTTAGGAAACGTTTGAACTACAGGACTGAGCTTTTGTACACACATTACCACTATTAATAGCTACTTGTGGCAAATGTTGTTGAATTTCGTTAAACTTGTTAATTATTACTATCTATCTTTTGAATTACAAAAGATTTTCGAAACGTTAGCAAAATGTTTGTTTTTGTTCATAAAATGTAATTTTTCTTGAAAACGGTTGACTTTAGAGCAATGAACCAAGAGAACTCTTTTTGTGTAAAATTCATTGGCGCTTCAGAATTTGCTGTCAAATGTCAATTTTTCCAGTGGCGTAAAAGTTAGGGGGGAAGAACCCTTACGATACCTTAAAATCTCCACCACTGGCACGTTCAATGAA
>NW_019419917.1:6947-7555 GCF_000390285.2 Anoplophora glabripennis
AGTTCAGCGTTGTGTTAATGTTTTTCGTGAAACGGGCAGTGTAACAAGAAAAGAAGGAAGCGGCCGACCTAAAAAGCGGACTGAAGAATTAAAAGAAAATGTCCAACAAATAATGGAAAATGCGCCAAGAACTTCTGTACGTGTTTTATCACAAATGGTGGGAGTATCAGTCGGTACCTGCCACACAGTGTTAAAAAAAGATTTGCGTTTGTTCTCCTATCGTTTAACTTGTCAGCAAGAACTTCATGAAGTTGATTTTCCGCGACGGGCTGTATTTTGTGAATGGTTTTTAAACAACTACGGTGAACTTCATAATATCACCTTTTTTTCTGATGAAGCCTGGTTTCATTTAAGTGGTTACGTAAACTCACAGAATATGAGAATGTGGTCTTCTGAAAAACCAGATAACTTTTTTGTTGAGGGCCCTCTACACGCTCAAAAAATTGGAGTTTGGTGTGCTCTCAATCGAAGCAGGATTTATGGACCTATTTTTTTTAATGGTACTCTTACTGCGCAAAGGTATACAGAAGATATTATTGCTCCTTTTGTTAACCAGCTGGAAGAAAACGAAATTACAAACTTTTACTTTCAACAAGATGGCGCAAGGG
>NW_019419918.1:0-5192 GCF_000390285.2 Anoplophora glabripennis
TAAGTTGATCACCGATAAAATGTGAATTACCCTACACAATAAAAAAAGTGGGTTGAGTCGTGAGCCATATCAGTGTATCGGCTGATTCCTAATCTTGTGAGAATTCCCAGATCAGTTCTTTTTTTGACGATAACATCGAGACATTCATCGAGAAAACGGATTTCGATACTTCAAATGGACTTGAGTCTAATTCTTGTACTCACTGCACAATAACCTCTTAACCATGTAGTTTATTAACTATATACCGTGTGCACCTAGTGCACGTAAGTCCAATATCTAGGTTAATAAAAGATATAACTTAATTTTTTTCTACAGAGTTCCCTTCTTTCCCGAGCTGCACAAAATGAAAATAAATTTACATATACACGGTGTTCCCTATTAAAATATTGATAATTTCGAAGATAATCGACTTTTCATTTTTTTTTCTTATGTTTCGTCACTTCTAGTAGTTGACATAATTGTGATTGTATGACAGCTAGAAATTATTTTTTTTTCAGGAACTGTAGAGTGAAGATGGCTCTTTCAAAAAACGTATCAAAAGTTGACCTGCGATATACAGGGGGCAAAAAAAAATCGTGCCAAACCTGATAATTTAAAATTTGAAAAATCTCGACTTTTTCAAATAGAACACCCTGTGTTTTATGATTTCATTAGATGCCTTTCTGTAGACCCTACAATTTTTTAATAGCTTTCCCTATACCTAAGTTGCGTAGTTTTTGCAAAAAAAAACATTTTTATGTAAAATACCGGATTTGCGCCCGTTCCTTTGTCGGGAAAAATATTGTAAGGGTATTTATTTTTATTAAATTTATTAGTTGTCTAGCTACACTATTTAAAATAAAAATTAATAACTGAAAAATTTAGATATTTGAGTTTAATAAATAAGTCTTTATGGAAAGTAAAATTTATTTCTCTAGTATTTTTTTTGACCGAGTTATGGCATTTTGGACCCATTTTGTTGCGAGGGTAACTCGTGACTACATGTAAGTTACTGCCTCATCCAACTAACAATCCAGAGCTCAATCCCATTGAGTATGTATGGGAGATTACGTAATTTGGAGAGGTTTCATGCTAACCTCCGAAGGTTTCGAATCAGAAAATACTGTGGCAGTGACGAACCACGGGATCCCTAATTTGACACATGGTTTACACAATCGACCCCATTCAGGGTCTAAACGACGCATAAAATCCAATTAGCCACCTCCTTGCAGTACGTATCGGGTAATGCTGATGCTGGCAGTATTCGTTAAAAGACATATAATATAAATAACTTCAAAATGGCATAACTCGGTAAAAAAAATGATATAAACTTGATTTTTCTTAAATTGCTTGTTAAAAATTGCACTTTACGATGGTCTATGTATTTATTTAAAAGAAAAATAGGGTTGATTCAAGTAAAGCGTCAAGCAATCAAATTTTTTAAGAAGAAAAATGCTTGGACTTTATTAGGACATGGAGATGCTGTGTCGACTCGCATCCACATCGCATAAACCTTTTCTTAAAGTACAGATAATTACCTACAAAATGAAAAATAAATCTAATACATTACTCTTGGCACAAATTTACGTTATTTGCTAACCACCTTGTATGTTATTTTGAAAGTCTGAATATGTCTAATGAATTTTCATGATAAGCAAAACTTTTATGAAGAATGACTTTTTCCCTTAAAATGAGAAATAAGGAAAATTGTAAGTATAGTTAGGTCCATCGGGGGACACACTGTACATCAGGGGTGAGAAATTACATGACTGCATGTTAGCAGGCATCCATAATGCAATAACTCCTTAACCCCATACTCCTGACTGTACGAGGATGCATGAACACGAAACGCTGAGGAATTGAGTCTGTAGTCTTGTTGCAACTTCCTGATCGCTTGACCTTAGCATACAAGCTCCTGTAGATCGATGACCTGGGGCGTACAGATTTGTGTTACAGCCACCCGGGGATTTTTCTCTTAGCCTCTACTCTGGAAAAACGTAATGTACAATCAGTGATCATGAATATTTGCGGTCAAAATTGTTCAAATAACAGGATACGGGATTATGGGATTATAGGGTTATGGTGTAATGAAATCATAAATTTTAATATTTTTCTGATCACTCAAGTCGGTTTGAAATCTCGAGAACCGTTTTCTAGAGGAGTTTCTTGAGGTTAGGGTTAAAATAAGCACTGGTCCGAGAATTCTGATTTTAGATTTAAAGTCATCAGGTCAAAATACTACTATGACACTGATCTGGTCTAAGACCATTTTTGTAAGTGTAGATGCGAAGAGAAAAAACCCGGATGAGTTTGTTTTGTAATACAAATTTGTATGCTCCAGATCGTGGGTCTGTAGGAGCTTGCATTCGCCGGGTTGAGATTACGCAGCTACAAGACTACACAGACACAATTCCTCTAAGTTTCGTGGATATACGTCGTTACATTCTCAGGATTAAAGTGTTACAGGGTTATGGACTTAGGAAGGCATGTCAACTCACAATCATGTAGTTTTGAACCCCTGATTGATAAGATCCATGCTCCCACAATGTCATTATTATAGGGTTACGGATTTATGCTCAAGTCAATTTGAAATTTTCAAATCCGCTTTCTACAGTGTTTTAAGGTTAAGGTCAAAACACGAAAAGGTCTGGAAATTCGGACTATAGATTTCAGCGGATCAAAGTACTATAAGATACATGGTCCAAACAACTTTGTTATTTTCTGGCGTTGTGTTATTTTGCACTAATTTTTAACAATTCATGCATCTATCCGTTTCGCTATCTTTCATTTACTATGCAATACTTACCCATAGCTCCTACAGCTGACAATGCTTCTAACCGAACTAACCTTATCATGGTTTTATTAAAAAATATACATATTTTATGATTTACGAACTGTTAACGGTGCATCTTAGAAAAGTGTACTGCGTTTTTATAGTATGCTGATTACAAATATGACTTCCGTTTTATTGTAAATTGAGCCGTTTCTGAGATATAGAGGAATAATAGAACGTGCGCGCTATAAGGGAAGAGCGACTCCAGCAGGAGAAATGACATTATTTAGACAAGCCGGGTCCAGAAGCCATTCGTGACTACTGTTGTCAATGTATGAACGGACGCCGAAGATTCACCACTAATGCCAGTTTTGCAAGAGTATTCTGACGAAGATAACTAGGTACTAAAAAAAATACGAGATATCCATTAGAGCGCTATTAAATGATATTAATCGTCTTAAACTTTAGAGTACCCTGATGGGTGATAACCACCTATGGCAAAAGTGCGTTTTTCAAATATTTGAAAAATTCATGATGAGTAGAGCCAAACTGAGATCAGATTCGGTTTTGCCGATCAAAATACATGGAACACCATGGTTTAGTCCGTCGCGCATGACTTTTCATTTGAGGGTTAGTGTAATTTTTGAACTTCAGCAGTTTTGAAAACCAATATCTTAGAAACCGCTCAATTTTTAAGGTTATGGCTATTGACTTTTTTCATTGCTGTAAGTACTACAACTTCGTACACTTTTCAAATTTGGACGTTGTGGGCCGAAAGTCTCATAAGACTTTGGCACCCTTCTTTTAATTCAAAATAGTGCAACGAAATCTATAACAGATTTTCTTTAATGTTAAATAAATTTTTGAAAATTTAAAGTCCTTAAACGCCGTTATCTTAAATACAATGCAATTGGTTAATTCAAGGGGTAATTTATTGTAGGATTTTGTTTGAGAGAAAACATATGTGACTTGGATTGTGGATATAATTTATAATTTGCGCAATTTCAATGTTATTTCTGAAATTTACAGGCAAGTAGACAAAGCAAAGATTAATGTCCTACAGAGAACTATTTATTTTAATAATAATAATTAAATACGACTTCATCTAAATTTCGAAACTTTTGTTTAGTTAATAATAATTAATTACTGAAATATCTGAAGTAAGATTGGAACTGAGCTGCATTAGAATTGTTCTCTAAAACAATATTCCGCAGTGGTTTTCATAATTAAAGCTAGTGTACACAACGCCAGCACATTGGAGCAGGCTAATTAGATAAGTCAGCAAGCGTTTACACTAAAGAAATTAGATGTTGTACCCTACGACAGTGAGAGAGAGAGTTACAGCAGTGAGTCAGGATGGCAAAAAGTTCATACTCGTATTTAGTTTCGTTTACGAACAAATTGTGCAAATTTACGTTGTAAAACAGGCTGTTGGGCAAACAAGGTCCCCCATACACTATACGCAATTTTTTGCAAACTCCAGTTGCTTTTGTATTATTTTAATGGTAACATGGAGTCTCGCGACGCAGTTTGTTTAGCTATAATAATTTCTATTGCGTCGGATGTTGGTGTTAAAAAAAGAAAAAGGAAGCATAGAGTCTGGATGAAAGAGTGGTTAAAGAAAAGATCTGTTTTTAGCCACGCAAATCTCCTTAAAGAACTTCATTTGACTAAAAATGATTTACGAATAGAGCCCATAACTTTTGGTGAATTACTAGAAATTGGAAATTAATTTCAATCAGTTTTGAATTTCTGCAACTAGTTGCACCTCAAACAACACCGTGCACTATTCAATTGTTTGCACAATAGCCTCAGTTGCGCAATTTGTTCGCAGATGTATGGAGGGCTTTAGATATTAGTAGATAATACTATTTCAAAGTAGAAATCAGTCGTTTATAGGGTATGCAGTTACTAATCGGGCAAAAATCACCAAGAAAATCTACAATAAAAATTGTGAGGTGTAGTTCAAATACTCAGCTGTCCGTAACTGATAATTACAGTAGAAAATTGGAAACCATTTTTCTCTAGAACGTTTTAGCGACTTCCAACAATCCATAATATTGTTTTTATTGTAATTTACTATTAAGGGGGGCAATTTCCAATGCAGTTTTTGTCAGGATTTTAAAAAATCTAAGCAAGAACTACTTGACTACATTTGATAAATTTTTGTTTCAATTTGTTTAAATTAGTTTAATACCTTAAAAAATGTATAAACATCTAAACAAGTTAGAAATTATACCTCTTCACTGTATCAGTTATACAATTTTTCTTCAGGGTGTAAGACAACTGGCAATACTTTTAAAATAAGGAAAAAATGCATATTTTTACCTGGTATGTTTATCTTACGATTCCTGAATTTTACACGCCTGTTGAACATATAGAAAATTGTCTACGGTATTATAAACATAATGACACCTCGCAGATTACTTTTAGGAAACTA
>NW_019419918.1:6833-7420 GCF_000390285.2 Anoplophora glabripennis
CATTTATCACAACGCGATTGAGAGATATTGCAAAAAAATGATTTCCATTCCTCCCTCTTCAATGGGTCCCTGTGCCCTTAGGAAGCATTTCCGGACATGCTATCTCAGTGTGACTAGAAATTTAAGTTGGCACATTGAATGATTGAAACCGTGCATTTATAATAAACTTATATAATATATTTTAAAAAAAGTAAGGAATGTTTATGTTCAGGTACACTGTTTATTTTATTTTTTTTAATCAACATTCTACAATTAATTTTGTTAAGTTACTGTTATAACAAATTATTAATTAAAAAAATTGAATAATATGCAGTATGCTGCAACACGTACATTACTCGACGATTTTTTAAATAACAAATTATAAAAGCATATATCTTAATATATAAAAATGTTTGTTATTACTAAAAATTATTCGATTTTTTTCATATAAGTTTGCTTTGATTTCAAAATTAATAGCGCACTCTTACTTGATTTATAGTCACTACTCTTACATTTGTTAATAGAATTAACATAATAACCAGAATATAAATATAAAGTTGAATGATATGTAGGTATACATACATCGATCGACGGGCGCATATGATTTG
>NW_019419919.1:0-7434 GCF_000390285.2 Anoplophora glabripennis
TTAATACTCATCAAACAACTCACATATTTGCCTGTTAACAAAACCAATACAATGTTTGTTCAGTCATATAAATCTTCTTAATTTCTCATTACATTACATTACATAAAACACTAAGCTTTCCTTATATTTAATAATTGTTTACCTTTATTTGTTTTTTTCTTACAAAACATATATAATAAAATATGTATAAAATCATTTGGATTACTTACTTTTTGTAGTTTAGTTCTAACAGTAATTTAGCTGTTTAATCTGTCGTTTATTTTGTAATTATTCAGCATCCTGTAATGAATGAAAACGAAACAGAGCCATTTTCAGGAACTGCATCAAGATTGTAGAAAAACGCTCAGACCCGTCGATTTTAGATTAAAGGGGGACATTCTTTGCTGGTATTTTTGACTCTGCTACTTTCACCCTCAAGCAAGGGTAAGCATTATCCCAAAATATTTAAATGGCATTGGGGGTTGAGTAATATTTCTTTTGAAAGCTCTTACAATTCTCTTTACAACAGACTTTAAATTTTATAATTCCGCCCAATACTTTGAAAAAAATTTACATTTTAAAATTTAAATTGTTTAGTTGCTTACTTACTACTTAGTTGATTAACTGTTCAAACTAATGACCGCCTGCTTCCATACAAGAATAAAGATTTTGTTCGAAATGTTTGCGCATGGTCCGAAGCATTTCCGGAGTGATTCGACGGCATTCGCTGGCTGTGTTTTATAGATTTTACTTTTTAGGTATCCCCACAAAAAGAAATCAAATGGCGATAAATCCGGTGATCGTGGAGGCCACTCAATGCCGCCTCTTCTCCCAATCCAATTCCGTATAAAATGTTGGTCCAAATACTGACGGACAATTAACGCATAATGCGGAGGAGCACCGTCCTGTTGAAAAATCAAATGATCATCATACTCTGGAACATTTTCAATAATATCAGTCAAAGGCAGGGTCAATAGCGTCTTCCAGTAATTGCAAATACATTTGGCCAGTCAAATTATCAGGGAGAAAAAAAGGACCCACCAGCCGATTACCGAAAATTCCAGCTCATACATTTAATTTTTCCGGTTGCTGTGTATGCACCCCGTAAAAAACTCTTGGGTTTGAATCGGACCAATAGCGGCAATTGTGACGAATTACCGTCCCATTCAAGAAAAAACTACATTCATCAGAAAAACAGATGTTAAAAAGGAACTGTGGCGGAGTCAAAAATACCAGCAAAAAATGTCCCCCTTTAATCTAAAATCGACAGATCTGAACGTTTTTCTACAATCTTGACGCAGTTCCTGAAAATGGCTGTGTTCGTTTTCATTTGGCCAACCTGTATGTGTTGCAACACATAGATATAAATAAATTAATAGTTTAACAATCCCCTTCTGATCATAAAAATGCAAGCAACATTAAAAATGTAATGTTGCCTCAACTCCCGCTGAGGTGATTTTATATTCCACAATACTTATAATGCACGTATAATGTGTTTATGTCAGACATTCCAGAAACGATTTAATATCAAGTTTTGCAAAGCGAAATTTCAACTGACAAAGTCTAGAATAGCTGGGGTACGAGTAGTCAAAGCCATATACAAATAATAACTTCCATACATAACACAAATAGTAATTCGCTTCTACGAAGCGAAATCCAGACCTCCAGGATGACTCGCGAATACTAAATAGCATTCCATATCCGATCCCATCAGTTTGCTCTGACTTTTGAGCCCTCCAGTCATTCAATCCTGCGTGAATGGAGAACAGAAGATGCGTTCTGCGTCTCTTTTTAATTTGATCCTCAGAGTAGTGTAAACAGATGAATGAGTAAATAAAAACGTATATACAAAGTGAATTTTAGATGTTTTTAGAATTATCTTGCTTACTTTAATAACAGTTGGCTTTATTTACCTTTTGCAAGAAATTGTTTTGCATACTATTGAACATTTTAAACTATTTCTACAGCAATATGTGGCGTCATTTTTCATTATCGTTTTTAAACTCACAAGATTTGCTGTGTAGTCGATAACAAACAAAAATAAAAAAATATGTTTATTTTATCACACATTGTCACACAAATACTACTAATTTGTCGACGACGACCTTGATATCATTTGTGTTAATTCTGGAGTAAAATATAGTAAACCTGAATGTATGAATCATTGTCTAAATATTGTCAAATAAAACATCAAGTAAAGTAGTGTCAAAATTAATGAAGTATTTTATTGCAATTTATGATGTATTTTAAAGATATTTTTCGAATTTTTTCCTTCATTTCAAAAATTCTGTACCAGTAGTATGCCTCTAACTTTTTTTTAAATTTTATTGATAAGTAGATTACATTTTGTTCATAATTTAAATTAATAATAATATAATATAGTCCAACCAAATTACACTTGGAGAAAAAAAAATTGTTACCTGGACTTTTATAAGTGGAAATGGTAAAAAGGCTTATAATAAACCTAAAAAAAATAAATGCGTGATAAATTGTATCATTGGGATTTCTGGCGAAAGTTGACTTCAAACAAAAAAGTATCCAATTCAAAAGTTGTAGATCATGCAAAAATCTACAACTTTTGTAGAGGTCACTTTTTAACATAACCTCAAAATTTCTGAGAAAAATGCGAAAAACAGGTTTTTTTTCTGATTTTTATCTCATTTCCGCAAAAATAATTTAAATTTGACGAAACTTGGTGAAAGTATACCTTTCTCTATCTTAAATAACCTCAAATTTTTTTAGATAAAAAAATCAAGAAGTTTCTGAGATATTCATTTTTTCGGCCTGAAACACTTTTTTTTCAAAGAAAAATTCTACTTAAAAAAATCATCGTACAGAGTTCTGCCGGTAATCATTTTTTTCGTTTTGACATATACTTTTTGGTGAAATAAAAAAATTTGTAATCACAGTTCAAAAACATGCTCAAAAATGCAAAAAAGTAAAAAATGACTTGCAGCAATGAATTTTTCAGTAATTGTTGATAATTTGTTTAAATTTAAAAAAAAATCAAAAACTGATTACACCATTCAATTGTACGGAAAAAATACAAAAAAAAACTGTCTCATTGTTTGACCCAAAACTATTTTTGTACAGTATTGCTATAAACATAAGTCGAATAGTGAATAAATAAAATAAATAATAATTTTTTTTCCGTAGGATCGATTAGTGTACTTATTTTTTTTAAAGTTTGATGAATTCATAGATATACAGTGTGTCCAAGATAAGGATGGGATAGCATTAGGATCTAGGAAACGGTAAGAGATACGGGGTGGCTCAGATTAGAAAAAAGTTGTGTTTTTTTATACCTAACAATATGCTGTTTAGAAAGTTTTAAAATTCCGGGTAGTTCCGGAGATATCCGGAAAAACCCGAAATTTTGCAAAATTGTTTAATTTTTTCTGGCTTTATTTGAAAACGAATTTTAAAATAAATTACATATTTACAATGCCACTTTTTTCGCTCTATACAATGGCGTCAACATTTTTGCAATCCGACGTTTCGTCTTCGAGGGGCCATCATCGGGTTAATTTTTTTAAATACGTCGCTGCTATTTTTATGACAAAATCTAGTCATTTTTAATTCTGAATTAGAGGATATTACTATTGTAATCGCTTAAAAAGTTTTTAGCTTGTTTTAGCTATAATTTAAAATTTTTCCTGAGTACGGCTCTGAACGCTTTCAAAATACGTGTATCTATTGAAGGAGAAAGAGAGAGAGAGGGGGGGGAGAGAATAAAAGTCAATACAGCACAAAATGTCCAACAATTTTTTTTAATCCATAATTTAAAAAGTTGTACCTAATAATACGAATTTATGAAATATTTTATTATTTCTAATTAATATTGCTAACAGTAGTAAAAAATTGTTGGATATTTTGTGCGGTATTTACTTTTATACTGTTATGACTTCTTCCAATAGATATTTAGAAAGCGTTCAGAACCGTACTCAGGAAAAATTGTAAATTATAGCTAAAACAAGCTAACAACTATTTAAACGATTACAATAGTAACATCCTCTAATTCAGATTTAAAAATTACTTTAGATTTTGTCATAAAAATGGCAGCGACGTATTTAAAAAAATTTACCCGATGATGGCCCCTCGAAGACGAGACGCCGAATTGCAAAAATGTTACGCCACTGTATAGAGCGAAAAAAGTGGCATTGTAAATATGTAATTTATTTTAAAATTCGTTTTCAAATAAAGCCAGAAAAAATTAAACAATTTTGCAAAATTTCGGGTTTTTCCGGATATCTCCGGAACTACCCGGAATTTTAAAACTTTCTAAACAGCATATTGTTAAGTATAAAAAAACACAACTTTTTTCTAATCTGAGCCACCCCGTATCTCTTACCGTTTCCTAGATCCTAATGCTATCCCATCCTTATCTTGGACACACTGTATATCTATGAATTCATCAAACTTTAAAAAAAATAAGTACACTAATCGATCCTACGGAAAAAAAATATTATTTATTTTATTTATTCACTATTCGACTTATGTTTATAGCAATACTGTACAAAAATAGTTTTGGGTCAAACAATGAGACAGTTTTTTTGTATTTTTTCCGTACAATTGAATGGCGTAATCAGATTTTTTTTTAAATTTAAACAAATTATCAACAATTACTGAAAAATTCATTGCTGCAAGTCATTTTTTACTTTTTTGCATTTTTGAGCACGTTTTTGAACTATGATTAAAAATTTTTTTATTTCACCAAAAAGTATATGTCAAAACGAAAAAAATGATTACCCGCTAAACTCTATACGATGATTTTTTTTAAGTAGAATTTTTCTTTGAAAAAAAAGTGTTTCAGGCCGAAAAACATGAATATCTCAGAAACTTCTTGATTTTTTTATATAAAAAAATTTGAGGTTATTTAAGACAGAGAAAGGTATACTTTCACGAAGTTTCGTCAAAATTAAATTATTTTTGCGGAAATGAGAAATAAAAAACGAGAAATCAGAAAAAAAACTGTTTTTTTGCATTTTTCTCGGAAATTTTCAGGTTATGTTAAAAATGACCTCTACAAAAATTGTAGATTTTTGCATGATCTACAACTTTTGTATTAGATACTTTTTTGTTTGACGTCAACTTTCGCCAGAAATCCCAATGATACAATTTTTCATAACTTTTCAACCCCCCAAATCAACCCTNTCTTATGCATGCACTGTAAATAAATTGGTCTGAGTGAAAGCAGTAAAGATATGGAGTAAACCCATGGAGTGAAATTATTGAGTACATTTTCAGTCAGTATTGGACATTTTAATAATTTTACACATTTTTGATAATATTTCAACTAAAACTGATATTTTCACTCATAAAATTGTAGTTCTAATACTAATAGAGGAACATTTCACTCAATCGGTTGTGGACGGAAATTGATACATTATTGAGTGAAATTGAGTGAAAATTAGTTCAATTTTTCTTACAGTTTGAAATAGTTAAAAACTTGTGATCCACACAAAAATTCTCTAACATCTTCTAACAAACCAGGATCACTTTCTTTTTATAATTTTGACTAATTTTCTGTTAAACCGGAAATTTAAGGTGTACTCAGTGAAGTTCTCTGCTATAAATCATAGTTTACATATTTTAAATGCACCGGAGGGCTCTCGGAACAAGACGGAAATCATTAATTTTTTGATGGATAAAGAAAATTAACTTCTCACTTTGGAGTTTCCGTCGAACCTAAATAAGTCTGCTTATTCCCAAGAAATTCTCTTCCTGTTTCTTTCTTAAGAAAATAAAAAGAAAGTTGATAAACCTAATATTTAATGCAGACAATTTTAATAGAATCATGTTTCTTAAATCGACGTATTACAACAATTTACCGTGTACGTACTTAAATATCTTACAAAATAAAATTATTACGTCAAACTAGATACAATCCTCTAGGGAAATACAGGATGTTATTAAAATGCATGGCCAAACTTTAATAGCGAATTCTACAACACAAATTACAAACATATTTCTATAAACATTTACTCGAAAATCCTTCAGTTTCGAGTACGGTGGATACTGTGATAAAAATTTATGAAACGATGTGGTTTTATATCAGACTGCGAATAATAGTTCAGGCGAAAAGCTATGTAAATAATACTTAATTTTATTCGTATATAACGCGGTGATATGAATAAATTTTATTTAACAAATAATTTGATGCAATAGTTACTTGGTCATGGTCTAATATTTTATTATATGTTGCAGTTAGAAGACATTTTTTTAAGAGCCTTCAGTACCCCGTTGTGATACCAATTTAAATTTGAGGTAATTTAAAAGAAAAAACATACAAACGAAAATTACCATTCCACTATATTCATCCCTGGAAATAAACACTGCTATGTAAAAAAATTGTGTCATGTGTAGTTACCTGCCAAATTTTAATTAAATCACTTCAGCTGTTTTTCTTTTGCAATAAAAAAAATAATATGTATTTTTTATCTCAAATCATCTCAAAAACGAAGCGTTTCCGAACACACGTTTATAGGAACTTTTTTGTTAATTTATATTGTAGAACTCGCTACTAAAGTTTGGGCAACCATTACAGTAATAGTTTTTTGAAATACAAAAAAATCTTGTTTTCATTTAAAACGTCTAAAAATGTTCGTCACATTATATGCAATTTGGATTAATGATTTAATCGATTAAAGTTAGTTTTGTGTACGCTGCAACGCTGTAGTTAATGGAACTGAATTTGATGGATATGTGTTTATTTAACACAAGTATAACGATACAGTAATAGTAATAGTAATAGGTAACACTCAAATATCTGTAATTCCGACTATATTGGCTCCAAGTCCGGAACTTTCAATTTGAACGTCTGTCTAGATATTGGTCCCTTGGCAAGTCGACGTTCGATCTGATTTGTTATGCGAACGCTTCAGAACCTGGACAATCTTTACACTGTCAAATTTCACTGAAATTTCACTCAATTTTACTCAATAATGTATCAATTTCTGTCCACACCCGATAGAAATCTCTTCTAGTTTTTAAGTTATCTACTATTTTTTGTGTAATTACCTAAATTCATGTAATTTCTTGCGAGGATAGCTGTGGAATTTTTAGCAAAACTTCAACACAAACAACTAAACTGTCACCAGTTATTTATTATTATTTTTTCACAGACGTTGCAATGGAATTCCCAATTTTCCACCAATGAGCCGAATAAAGTTAAAAAGAATTTTAAAAAATCAACTTCATACATAGTAATACATAATTTTAATTATGTATGTTGATAATAATAATGCACTAAAAAATTACTTAAAAAAGCCATAAGTGTTTAATATGACCCCCATTAACAGCTAACCACTTGTGGATTCTAGAGATAACACCATCAGTCACCACTTTTGCTATTTCAGCTGCAGGCAATTCATGGAACGCTCTTCGTATTCGAGCAATCAAATCATCTTTTGAAGCAACGGGTGTAGAATAAACTTTTTGATTTATTACTCCCCA
>NW_019419920.1:0-5571 GCF_000390285.2 Anoplophora glabripennis
AGTTGCCCATGAGATTTATTTAGTATTGGTCTCTTCGTTTTCTATTATTATTTTTATATTAAGCACCTAATGTAGACTAAAAAATTACAAGAAAATATAAATTAGATTATCCATTTATCTGTACTTAATAGGTTTAATTATAGGTACACTTATAACTATTAAACATAAACTAAACAAAAATAACAACTATAAAATCAGACAATAAAACAAAAATGACAAAACAAAGTCACAGCAAGTACTCGAATTGTCGGTCATTTTCGTTGATACATAACTGACAACGTTTGGCAATAGAGCGGGTCGCATTGTAAATGTGGATATTTGACACCCGCTGAATATAGTTTTCAAAATATTTCTTTAGACCCTCGACATTATTAGCTCTCTACCTATAAATTTTGTCTTTAAGATACCCCCCAAAAATAAAAGTCTATAGGGGTTAGGTCTGGTGACCTAGGCGGCCACCTGTTTGGTCGGTACTTACCAATTGTCCCCGAAATTATGATTTAATAATTCTCTAACAATGTGGGAATTATGTGGAGGCGCACCATCATGCTGAAAGAACATGTGATATTTTTGAGCTAGTGGCATATCGTCCAGCGGTTCAATAATATTTTCTTGTAAAATTCTCATATATCTCTGAGCGTTAAGGTTTTCATCGTACATTTCGTAAGCTATCACTCTATTGTGGAAGAGAGCTACCCATAAATGAACCAAACCGCCCTTGTTGAATTCTGTGAGGGTTATTATGCCCGTTGAATATACCTTCGCTGCTTATAATAGCCTCGTCGGTCCAAATAACATTTTGAAAAAAATTGGGGTGTACATGAGTTTGCTGCAAAAACCATTGGCAGAAAATGATGCGTCTCTCTTCATCTCCTGGATGCAAATGGTGGACTTTTCTTATAGTATATGGTTGAAACTTGTGTTTTTTTAAAATTCTCAATGCTTGGAATTTACCAATTCCTATCATCCTTTGAATTTCTCTGCTGGATATATTGGGATTTGCGACAACAAAAGCTAAAGTATTGATTTCATCATTTTCTCTATTCTGTATATAATAAGATTCAGCTCTCAGTTTCTGAAAAGAACCAAACTCACACAATAAGTTATCATAGTCAGTTAAAAATTCTCTTTTCTGGCTGATGACGCTCTGGGTATCTCTCCAAATATAAGTTTAAAGCTGTGTCACTATTTTTTTCACTTTCAATGTAACACTCCAACATTTGAACTTTGTGAAGATTTTCGTACACCATTTATACCTTTCAAAATTAAAACCAACTAACGTTTAACAAGCTTTCAATCAGTCAAAAATAAACTAACTGTCAATATTGAACAACAAAGGACGAATAAATAAATAACATGACCAACTGAAAAAATAT
Organism: Anoplophora glabripennis; assembly: GCF_000390285.2. Classification (NCBI taxonomy): domain Eukaryota; kingdom Metazoa; phylum Arthropoda; class Insecta; order Coleoptera; family Cerambycidae; genus Anoplophora; species Anoplophora glabripennis. The sequence goes on from NW_019419920.1 coordinate 1,377, forward strand.
CTATATATTTTTGCATTTTTCTTCATTTAGGCAAATAAAAAGTATCTATTATTATATATGACTGAAAAGGTAAAAAAATGCTATTCAACGGGATGGCCTATTTAAAAATTAAATATGTTTATGTAACATCGGAAAAACTGTGCGATTTGTAAAAAATCTGAGTACGCCAATGGCTTCCTAATAAAAAATAGAACAAATAATGTGTACACTTTTTTCTTCTAAATTGAATGACAACGGAGATAGAGAGGTTAATGTAAATGGGCCATTTTTCGAAAAAACCCTGTATATCTAAAACTAATCAAGTTAGCTAAGACCTTTTGGTACCAGTGAAGTAAACTCAAAAAAAGAGGACGGGACATCGATATCAGATTTTTTGTATCTATCACCGTTTTAGCTGTACCCTATAAAACTATCGAAAATCAACCACCCTGTACANTAGATTCACTCCGAACCTTTGTTGCTTTCACTCACATCGATTTTTTTACAGTGTATTATTTCTTTTTAGTTAAAATTTATAATCACGGGGAAACGCATTTGTAAGGGTTCAATACAAAGATTAAAAACAAAAAGTACGAGTCATAAATATTTTCTCGTAACTTTGTCACTATATCAGTTTCCCTTTCTTTTAGTCTACTTAATTATAGTTCTAAATTGATATTTAAGCCAAACCTATTAATTACAATGAAATATATATATAAAATTTGATAAACATGGATCATAAAAGAATATAATCAATGAAATGGTGAATAAAATTAAACTAAAGGAATGATAATCTCCTCGGTAGATAAAACTTAATTTTTGAAACCCACAAGATGCTTTCAGTGTAATGGAAGCCAACGTCTTCACCCTATTTTCGTCGACAATGCGTTGTTCCATCTCGAGTCGCTACCAAGATTACACACAAAACGGAAGATCCCTTACTTGTCCTCGTAACTTTGAGGTAAATCTGTTAACCTCATTAAATAATCCTCATTTGATCTAATAAGGGAACATAATCAATGTTAGAAAGTTAAATTACACTTTATGAGATTTCACCGGGCGTAAAGCAGCGACAGTAAAAATCATTTTAAATGAACTCCTCGCGAGATAAAGAATGTAATGGTTTCAGTAAGTGGAAGAGCGATTCCAATTGAGCGCAAGCAACGACTCCATAAAACCTGTGGAAATAAGTATTCAGTTGACTTTAATGGTCGATTGTTAAGCTTTTGGTTTAGAGCCGGAGTTAATTACAAGAGTTTCCTCTAGTTCAGCCACTAAATTTTATCTAGTCAACTTCGGGCCCGTAATAAGGAAATAGGCAAATAGGAAAATGCACGTGACTGGAATTGCGCTATTTGTTTTGCTCTGAATGGCTTATTTAAAAGGGAAGGATTGGGAATTAAAACTTCCTTTTATGTCTAGCAAGAGGACGTTGCAGCATCCAAATGCTTAGACATAAAAATAAAAAAAAATAGTTTTCTCAGTAACATATCAGAAAATTTATAATATGTATAAGTGTATATTTCAGTCTATATGAATTAAGTAAGATAGAAGAAGCAAAGAAGTTAAAATCGTTACTATAAGGAGTGTTTCTTAAATAAACTTCAAAGGAGTAATAAAGGACGTAAAAATAATTAAGTTTTATTAAGCAACCGGCTGTCTAAAATCATGCATGTCAGAAAAGTAATCAAGTATTGCGCGAAACGTAGGCCGACCTTGTACCGCCCCACTTAATCAGCTGATCAACCGTTTACAATGCAGTAGTCGTCAAGTTCAATATAGTTATTTGCACGGCGCATGCCTGAACTTGTTTTACTTAATGTTATTTTATTTCAAAATCCCTTATGCCTTATTCAAACCAAGAACTAGTGAATGTAATATCATATAGATAAAGCATGGTTTAAATATGACTTGTCTTTTGTATACTAATCGTTGACTCGAAAGATAACCGAAACCTTTCAATTACAAGGGATCTCCCGTAGAATAAACCCTGGTATGAAGATCATAGACAAGAAAGACCGCTAAACAGAAAGGAAAACATTTTACACCTTGTCGAGGAAAACCCGAGGCGCAGTACCCGCGACATTGACATAAAATGTGTGTTTCAAATAATACTGTATATGTTTTATGAGGGCAAATGACTGCAAATGATTTTTAGTATGGTTGATTACGGTAGTAAGTGCTGCAACAACCAGGAAATAATTTGGAGCAATAGGACCAGCTAATAGTGATTTATGGTAAGTATTCATTTATATTATTCTTTAATTAAATTCGATCTCAACGGTGTTTCAACACTTTCTATCCGAGAGCTCCTAAAAAGTGATTAAAAAATAAATACAAAACTCATGTTAGTGACTGTCAATTGATAAAACTTCACACAAATTTGAGTGATAATTTTTTCAGAAATTTGTCTTAAGTTGTTTAAGTTTTGAAAAGATGATCTGCAGTCAATAATCGTAAAAATAGGAGCTTCTTTGCCCATCGGAATATCTTTTCTAAAAGGAATTCTGCTAAGCAATTATGATCCAATCAAATTTGTTCAAAATCTGATGGAGATGTTTTTCTAAAGTATTTAAAACCATTCTGGCCTTCTATTCTCAAATCTGATAATAAGGAAGACCTTGTGCATTTTTTTATTAAAGTTCTAGCTCACCATGTTCCTTTTTTTATTGATAAATTACCACAACTGCCAAATATTAGATTTTTTCAAATGCATACAAGTTTACTATTGTAAGACCTGTCACTGGACTGTTTTAAAAAGATGGAAACTGAAAATATCTTTTCTAGATTAATAAGTAACTTTAAAATTTTTAGAGCTTCATTTTTTGCTTTGTGATTTTGCTTACACTGTACTAAATGGTAAAAGATATGTGGCAATATGTCGGCACTGGTGTCACATGATACCAGTAAGATTTATGTTACATATATTCTTGCTTTTAACATTCTCATTCAAATAAATTATCGACATACCTCACGTTAATTAACAAGTCGAAGCATTGTTCAAGAATAATTTTCGCTAACTTCGATTAGTGAACATAGCTAAACATATTCAAGTCGGTGTGGACCTAGGGTAACAAACTAGTCCCCAGTACATCATTCATTGCGTTTTAGTGCTACATGCAAATGCCAAACTTTGCGAGCGCCTTTTTTATAACGAGTCTGACAATGCAATACATGCAATTTTCTTTTTTATCGGAATGGTCAGTTTTTATGACAAAACAATATTTGTCCGACAAAAATTATGCCGCGTTCCCATTTGTCTACCATCCCCGAAATGTCAAAATGGTGTCATTATGTATCCTTACACATGCAAGTTTCAATTTGTGTAAATTGCTTAAGTAATTTGTGAAACAATCTATGGTCAACTTGTCCGATAAAAATCTTGCAGCGTCGTACGAGTAGTCCGACACCCCAAAAATGTCAAAATGACGAGATTATGTTTCCTCATACATGCAAGTTTATTTATTTTTTTTTTTTTCATTTTGAAATAAAGTATTTAGTACAGAAAAATATGCGTTCGACAAAAACAACACCGCAAATTAATAAAAAATTGATAAAACATTTAAAATCGATTTTTTTTTTAAAATAAATTAAATAATTTAAAAAATTTATAGAATATAATAAAAATAAAGTTTCAAACTTTAACTTAATAATCGATTTTTTTCCCTACTACATCACTCATGATATGGAAATATCATCGATATAGTACTTTTTCGTATAGGGTTAATAAGCGAGTTATTAAACTTTCAATTTGACACAATTGGTCCGTGTCTTTTAGACGCCCTGAGTAACATGCACCAACTTTCGAATATTCTAGATATTTGGACACGTTTTGGTATTGACCATCTAAAATTTCAGCTTCCTATCTTAAAAATTGAAGGAGATAGAACCGATTAAGTGTAGGTATGTTTTTTTCAAAAATTTTGAAAAAGTCAAAATATTTCAAAAACTATTGAGTTTAAGGATAAAGTAAGGTTATGAAACTTACCTTAAAATTCGATGTAGAATCCAAAAATTAAATAAAAAATAGTACATTCCATTTGAAATAAGCGAGTTGACGTCTACTTCCGGTAGAACCGGAAGTTCCACGGCGACGCCAATATTTTCCATCGATAGAACATTAGGAGAAACCCCCGTACATAAATTTTCAGAATTCCAGTACGCGTAGTTTTCCAGAAACGTCTAATTGAAGGTCTATCTGGAACACCCTGTATAC
>NW_019419920.1:6589-7442 GCF_000390285.2 Anoplophora glabripennis
TTTTTTCCAGAGACGCTTCATTTTCGAAATATAGGGCGTTAAAGATTTTTTAAAAAATTCGAATTTTTTAAATAACTTCTAAATGAAGAAGGCTATTTAAGCCAAATTTGGCATGACACATCTTCTTATAAGGTACCATTTTTCCATAGAAGTAGAAGTCCCGCAAGCAACCAGTGGCGGAGTTATGGGGACTCATTAAATTATAAAAAAATTAATACGGCCCTACTGAAAATGATGCTGTTTTTAGATAGAACAGTTTGTTATTGACAAAAAGTGTACATTCACTTTTTTTCCTAACTCTTATAGTTTCATGGCAAAATTGATTTCTCGGAAGGGTGCTTCTGGATTCTGTCGATAAACTTTAGGAAGACGTTCCTCATAAAACCTAAAAAAATATAGTACCTATTAAAATTGGTCTTAGTTTCGAGTATGTGTGAGTCAAATAAGCCTTTTTGTCTCCCCTTTCCTTGGGTTTAACCAATAGTATTAAAATTATTTAGGAGATGCTTCGTTTTTGAGATATAGTGTTTTTTTTTAGAAAAAAAAAATTATGATGACGATGAAGAAATATTTAAGTACCTAACATATAATGCGACTATGTCGTAATGCGACAACGTAATGACCCTTGCAATACTCCTAAATTTTTTCAGGCGGTTTGTAGTCACATCATTTACTTGTGTTGTGTACTTTTAAATAAAATAAGATGGCAAACAATACATGAAAATTTATTTGTAAGTTGAAACAACCATAAAATTACAAATTACTATTATACCTAGACAAAGCGGAAAGTGAATAAAAAATGAAATGATTTAAAAAATATTTTGTTCAAAATGGGCGCCTCCGGACTAGGGTT
>NW_019419921.1:0-2461 GCF_000390285.2 Anoplophora glabripennis
GTTAAAGCAAAAATCTCCGATCATATGCGTTTTACCCAAGTATACCCTTTATAAAACAGATTCCGCCTGGACTACAACGTCCTTTGGAAATCTGTAAGAATTAAAATATGTATGAAATTCGAAAAATCGAAGCAAGTATAAACGTTTGGTAACTATATTTATTTTACCATAAAACTCTGATATTTCTAATCAAATTTTGCCAACCCCCCTTTTCCAGGGTGCTGAACATGAATTTGAAATTAATTTTTTGCTATCTTTGACCTGTTTTTGAGGTTAGAAAATTCCTGTGTAATTCTGGCGCGACAAAAATACTACCATGTTGCATGAAAAGTACAGACAACGTTTTTTTTTTGTATGTGGCTATATCATTAAAGGTATGTGTTTAAAAAAATTTAAAGTTTGCTTTGAGAAATAATTAAAGGCTTTTTTTCTCTTTGGATAACTTGCCTTCAATATTCTGTAAGAGCAGTAAAAATCCTCGGAGCAAACTTTTCTAAATACCGTCTTCGAATTTTTGTAACCTCTCTACCACTCATAACCCACGGTATTCTCTTTAGAGACCCGCCGACGAATATTTCTTACTCGGTAAAAGTCTGAGGCGATATGACATATGCGGTCTGCAATATACGGTCAATGGTTATCTACAAGCGTCAGGAGCTGGCGCTGGGTAAAAGAGGAATCACCGGCGGGCCGACCTACTACTCGCAGGATTTGAATTATTAGTTCTAAATTGAATGGTAATGCTCCATTCTGGTTAGCCTTTTCGAAAACTGGCAGTAAATCAATAGTCAAACTAGATATTAAAATATGATATCGGGAGGCAGATGCGAGCATCATTCGCGTTTAATTCATACACATGTCACATCGTAGCTGGTTCTGTCTCGTAATAAAATACCAACGGCAGCCATAAACAGCGTTCGATTTGATAGATATGCAATCATATCTCCTTTGTGTTTGCTGGTGTTTGTTTGCTGGTTGATTGTTTTGGATGTGATTTTTTTGAGTGTCGCCCGCGATCGTGCGAGGGTTGCCTAAACGCATACGTGGTGATTTATGGCATAAATTGATGATTAATAGACAAACTGCGTAAATATAACGTAAAGATTTAATGTCCTTAACAAATGCCTATCACTGTAATATGTTCCACGAAAGTAGTTGCAGTTTTAATCGAGTAGAGCAATTTCTTTGTAAAATCAAAAGATGCAATTTATTTTTTTTTATTTCGACACTATATTATATTTTACTGTATTAATTGGTACAGTCCGTAGGTACAATATTTGTTGAGATAGAATTTCAAGAAAAGAATAAGCCTATAAAGTTCCGTTATCGGAACTACTGTAACATTTTACCACGGTAGGGGTACGAGCTGTATGTAGCACTGTATTTATTGGGAAAAAATGGTAAGCTACTGACTTTTTTGGAGTTTTGTAGGCATATCCTTAGGGTTTCATTAAGTGGTCGAAAGTTTTAGCTATAAAAATTTTGCTAAGAACAGCCATTTTCTAACAAATTATCAAAAAGACGCGATTGGGAATAAATCGTGAAATTGTTTTTTTCTACTTAAAAAAGAAGTCAACGTCAAATCTAAATCAATACTAAAAAATACTTAGTATAATCAAAGCCTATTGGTGCGGGGTCTAAGAAATCGTAAGAACTAGTAGACTTGTTTCGTACTTACTAGTTCTCATTAGTATTCGTAAGTAATAAGGGTTGAATTTTGTGTTCGAAAATGCTGGAATTTATTCAAATCTCGTTTAAAAGAAACGTATAAATGAATTACTTACCAATAGACGATATACTCTACAAAAAGTATTGAAAATTGTTTCCATATGCTAATAAACTGAAATGAACACACTGTATCTCAAGACACAACACCGAGAAATAGCATAGAAAATTTTCATGAAATTATAATGTAGAATAAAATAAAGACATTACTTTTAAAGAAAAATAAAAAGCTCATTTCATAGTTATTTCATATAAAATTTAAAACATTATCAGACAAAATTTTAAATAATGCGTTTTAAATGATAAGCATGTCAAGAAAATAAATTTTAGGTACGAAGGAGAAGCATGAAGGTAAAAGAAAATGCCACAAGAAAGGCCAATTTAGAGATTTTATGAGTAAATTAATGTTAAATAATCTAGTACAAAAGATAGTTCAAATATTATAACATCAGAATCACATAGGCTAGAAGTTTCTTATAAAAAAAATTTGTCATGCAAAATATCATATAAAAATTTCTTGTAAATTAGTATTAAGACGTATAAAATCTACTACGCAGTTATAAAATGTAAATTACGCCGTAAGGTAATTAAAATCAAATTCATCGCAATATGCTAGAGAAATTGCGCAGTTAGAAAATGATAACATGGATACGAGCAACCAATGGCAATAGGCCAAATCAGTGAATTTACCTGGTACCGGAAAAACAAAAAAACATCGTGGGAAGTCAACAAGCTG
>NW_019419921.1:4381-7421 GCF_000390285.2 Anoplophora glabripennis
AAAAGAAAATATTTTTTCAACTTTAATACCCTGTAGAACGAAAATGAGCAACAATTGATTAAGGCATGTTTGGCTCAATCGCTATATTTTGACGTTAACAATATGCTATTAAGCTGTGTACCATTATTAATGACACACCCCGTATATACGCAAGAAAATATTTTCTTCTTTCAAGAAAATTATTTATTTATTTAAATACTTTAAATTTCTACCCAGAAATATAATTTCTTACTTTAAAAATAGGCAGTATTTAAAATAAATATTTGATACTTACGGTTAAACGTCTACATAGATTTTATAGAAACATGTTTTGTACGGTTAAACGAATTCTATTCTTAATTTTATCAGCTACATAGATTTTATAGAAACATGTTTTGTATTGTATATTAATGTATTGTTTGTTTAATACAAAATTGAACAGTTTTGGTCCAAATGATTGTATAGACATCTTATTTTAAGAAAATATTTGAATATAAATATTTCTCAGTAATGAAAAATATTTTGTTACGAACTCACAAACCTAGTACCATACTGTCGTTTCGTAAGTTTAACCAACCAGACATTGGTCGGTTTGGGACTTATTGATGGTCCTTATCATTATGTCGTTAGAACGATCTAGCTGATTTAGTGGCTTTACTCACAAGGATATGTGTTACGTAAGTAGCTCCATCTGTCGTGCTATTTCCCACCTACGTCATTCTGTGACCTGCTACAATTTTCTTTCAAGAAAACATAAGTTTGATTATAATATGCTACATTTGTCTTGAATAATTCCTACATTAATAATAAATTTTACAATGAATTTCAAAACTATAAAAGATTTGAATTAAATTACATATATTTACAAATAATATAAATTCTAAGAACAATTAATTATAGATTACAGCAAATATTTCACATACTTTGACGAAAGTATATACATTTGAATAGAATAAAATATCATTTACGGCAAATAATTCCATTTAAAACTATCTGCTCATTTGATCCAAATACTTTTTTTCCAGTATACAAAAGTGCAAATAAGTCGAAAACGGGATTAAATAACAACAAAATAACATGACAGACCATTTTTATTTGGAGCTCCCATTTCCGTTTTCCCCGACGCATAACTAATGACCATTTATTCTAATAGAAACAAAGTGTGCTGCAATTAGGGGGTAATAAGTAGTTCTCCGCCGCCCATCAGTTAATGAAAGAAAACAAATTACCAGCCGGCGCTCCGCCCATTCCCATTCACACGTCCAAGGTAGAGGAAGTAGAGGCATTCATACTAGAACTCACGTTGTTATTACGGGAGTACTTGCGGCCTAATCGAAAGGACAAAAAGGTACGGAAAATAAAGAGAATAAAGGCGAGCCATTGAGATTGGAGCAGACACAGACGTCATTCCGATAAAATGCCGTCATTAGAATAGTACAATTATGTAAGCGCGCATATAAAAAACTAAATAAGCAGGTCCTTGTCCCCTGCGAAGAGTGTATTGGTCTTGTGATTACACCTCAAGGCCGCGCAATCGCGCATAATTAAATTTCTTGCTATCTGCAGGCGTAGTGAAATAAATATTTATGAATGGGGATACATTGTAAATATAAAATAAATAAATCGTATGCGGTGACGATGTAAATAAAGATTAAGTGAAAAAATTGTGGGCAGTGACTTGTTTTCTCTACACAGTTCCTGCGAACACTTTATTGCGACTTTTAACCCGAAGAATGGCAAAGAGGAAGGCCAATATTGTATTCGAAAGCTACAGTTGCTTTAACAAACAGATTATTGGGTTGTCGTTGTCGTTTTATTTTAAGAGGCCGGCTGCAGCATATTTCTTAGTAGTGTTGCTTTTCAAAATTAATTTCGAGCGAAATAAAACTATTTTTAACTTCAATGTCAATGAAATGCAAAATTATTAATCTTCAGTTCCTACAAGAATGTAGTACATGAATGGTGTTACTCATCAATTAATTCGAATACTGTACGCGTACAGGGTGATTTCTAAAGTGTGTACCGGAAGGAGGTGACTTAACTGTGGAGTCGATGTATAATAATTATTATATCAACCGCTGGTGTAGGTACTAGAAGACATCGTCGCTAAGAACCTCAGAATTTTTACGCCACTGAGAGTTTTGGAAATTCTATAAGTTTGTTTGATTCTTATTTGTATTTCAGAGAGAATATTTAGAATAAAATAAAAGAGGTACTTTTCTGAAATATAATTAGTGTAACAAAAACCGGGACGCGCAGTCATTTATTTATTAGTTCTCGGAACGGAAAGTAAGATATTTCAGTCATCATAAATTATCGGAGGGTCAATGGTTTTCAAGAGTAGTCCTTCGGAGAAAATTACCAATATTCAACAAGTTCACTCAAACTGTCGGGGCCATGTGTTAAGCGTCTGGGAGGCGCCGCGTAGAACCCCATCTTTTTAATAACGCGCGAAACCGCGAAAAGAGCGTGGAGATTCCAAATTAGAATTAAATTATATTGTAAAATTGATAGTAATTCGAAAAGAAAGTATACCTAAGCAGCTGGGTTTTTTTGACGGATTTTTCCTAGCTATAAGAGTAGATTAAATGAGATCGACTAATCCGTCCCGTAATTGCTACGCGGAGTCATAGGGGAAGGTTAGGGTTACTAGTAAGTGATATAATTATTGTTATAAATGTAAAGTCAAGTCAATTAGGTAATTATTAACCTAATATAGTTATATACAAGCGTCCCGATATTCAGGTCCCCGCCAATAAGACAAGAACAGAAACTTCTGGACCCACGAAATGGGCGTGGTCAAAGCGAATTGTGGAATTTGGGAAAGTTCTCGAAAAAGTCAGTTCGTTCTTAAGTTTCACATTGAGCGGACTAATTATTAACTTTAATTAATTAATTTTGATAGTTTTTCCAAATTTTGTATAAAGCGCGCATTCCCTGAATCTCGGTACGCTGTCGCGATTGAATCAATTAATTACTAATGTCGTCGAGCCGTTGTGTTTTCATTTTGTGTTGTTTTGTTTATTGTTAATAAAACCCTTACTGGAAGTTTTGTGTTTCC
>NW_019419922.1:0-3842 GCF_000390285.2 Anoplophora glabripennis
ATTCTCCTATTTTGTCGTATATTTAATGGAACATCCTCAAATAATTCAAATAGATGGTTTTCTAGAAAGTTTATAATTTATTGAGAATTTAGACGGGTGGCAAGAAGAAAGGTCCAAATATGCAGATTGTGAAAATTCACTAGCCCTCGCCTTTGGTAAATGTACATATATTATTATTTTGATTTAAGTTGTTTTTATTTGTAATGATAGTGAGTCAGGCTTCCAGGGGAAACTAAAACACGTAAGGAACTCACAGGTGGTGTAGAAACGAGTGTAAAGTATTTTGTTGATGTGCTTGCAAATTCCACTTACTTTTAAGCATAAACATAAATATTATTGTAATGTTATGGTTAGAAATGTCTGCACAAGGAGATTGTGTTGGTATGAATAACTTGAAAAAACTTAGGGAAAAAATTCAAATTAACTTTTTTACGTATTTTGTGCATTAGAATATAAATTCGTTACAATAACTTGTAAAAAATGCAGTTGCGTAGGTTTTTTTTTTAAAAGGAGTTGACCCCTGTCCAGTTGTACACCACTGGTTGTACCTGCAAAGCCTACTATCATAGATTATTTGTACCAAATTTTATTGAGATCGATTAATGGATTTCTGAGATATAAACAAAAAATCAATTTGTTTTAACAACTTCAACACCCTTTATCCCTAAAACGGGGCTGTACCAGACCAATGTTTATGAGACAACACATATTATTTTAAAAAGATCTATCTGCCCTCGAAGTTTCCTGCATAAAATTCGGACCACCCTGTATATTTAAATTGTGTAATTCTTATAAAACCTGACAGGCCAACTTTTTTATTTGATGTAATAGACTAGTACTTCCAAATGCAATGTTGTAGGAAATAACTTGACTAAGAAAAATTTACAAATAATGCTTTCTGGTGTTGCCAGATTTCTTTAGTAGCTACTAAAAATATTTTTTTAAATGGCAATACCTTATCTTTTAACATAATTTGACAAATCTTCAAATTCTGAATAAAAAATATTATGTAACATTTCTTTATTGGAGTAGCCATTTTAGAACAATCAATTATTATTCAACAGCAATACAGCTTTTTTTGCTAAAAGGAACTAAATAGTTTAAAATAACAGTAAAAAATAACTTTTATTAACTAATCAATAATAAAGTGTTCAAAGTCTCCTTGTAATTAATCTACAATAATGAACTCTTTTAACAATATTATGACTAACATTTTCAAACATATTGGGCGTAATGTTATTAATTTCCCGATTGTCTCAGTTCATCAACATAATTAGGAGCGGCTACGTATACTTCGGTTTTAACAAATCTCATAGGAAAAAGTCTAAAGGTGTGAGGTCAATCGGTCTAGCAGGCCACTCAACTGAATCCCGTCTTCCTATCTTTCTGGCAGCAGTTCATTAATATAATCCCGCACATTTAGCGTAAAATGAGGTGGTGTCCCATCCTATTTGGATTAAATAACTAATTCATTTTAGCAACTGAATTAAAATGTTATTTTTATGCACATTCAAATATAACACAATGGCAGCACAATAATGATGGATGCTGTACGAGCTCTATGACAAATGGTCGATGGGTTAATTTCAAAAAAATTTTTATAGGTTCGATTCGCTTTCGTTTAGAAGTTACAAGCATTTCGAATTATTCAAATTATTTGTGTTTAAAGTTTAAACATTAGTTAACCTTTATTAACCAAATTAACAAATCTTAAGACTATAAAAATTGTTCAAAATGTCCACCCTCGGCACGAATGTAATCTACTAAAGACGACGGCAGGCGACGGATGAGATTTGGATAATTTCTTATCTGGTTAGCTTCATCCTGAATTCTTTCAAGTAACTGCATGGTAGACAAGCTGCTTCATGTCCCCATAAATAAAAGTCAAAAGGATTTAGATCTGGGAGACGCGGTGGTCATGTTATTGGACCTTGTTGGTCTATCTATTTATTTGGGAAATGATCGTTTAACCCAAGCACTTACTTGTCTCTCTCTATGCGGTGGTGCACCATCGGGCTGATACTACATATTCTGGGCAATATTAAACCCTATTTACAAAGACAATATCTGCATATTCTTCAGTTGTAAATAAATGCATGTTGTATTTAGCACTTTAACACTAAGTATCAAATGAATAAACAAAATGACACACATAATAATTATTGTTATAACAACTATTTTCTTTATCAGGGCACTTTGTAGTCCTGTAGCCAAGGGGGTCCCAAATGCCTCCTTCATTTAGATGGAGTTACCCAAGTGCTTTTTTTGAATTTTGAACTGCAGAACACGCATTTTTTGGGTAGAAGTTTGCCCCGATGTCGATAAGTATTTTATTAACAAAATCTTGCAAAATGCTGAGAACCTGGTTTTTGGCAAAGTAAGTATTTTCTAATTCTTTGATCCATTTTAAGAAGAAAATGTCTCTTGCAATTTTTTTGTTAAACGCATAGTTTTCGAGATAAACGCCGTTAAAAACTCGAAAAATGCGAATTTTGCGATTTTCAATCGTTGAGTCCGTCACGCGCTTGAAATAAACCCATTTTAAGGGTTCGGCCCATAACAGATATTTGGAAAACGAATAAACATAGCGGCCCAAATAAAAAAACAATCGAAAGACAAAGTGTTTTCCTAATGCTGTCTTGTAACAGTTTTTTCAAAATTGGTTTCTAATTGTTTAAATTTAAAGAGTAAACTATGCAAGAAATCGTCATATTTACAATTTATTTACGTAAAAATAAAGGCTTAAATCAAAAATTGCTTACAAGAGGGAAGTGGGTCTATCTTTTAGCTTTGCAATGATACCAAAATTATATTGATTTGATAAAAATTACTCAAAATTCTATGCTAAATCCCGAACGTCTACAACTTCAGAAACGAATATATTTTAAATGCTGCAACCACGTGTGTTTTACTCAGTGGGATGGGCTTAGAGATTGGTAATTGCGGACAGGACCGGAGTTCAAAGAAATATCTAGTCAGTGATAATCTATACGTTTTCAATTGAGAGTATTGAATTAATCGATCTTGCGGGGTTCGATTCTTTTATTTTCATTGGAAGAAGTTTTTGCATCCAATTAGATATTATATCAGAGATTGATATAAAAACTATCTTGAGTTAAAAGTTGTACGGCACAGCCAGGCAACGTTATTTCTAGCGGAAAACTAAAAAATGTATTTTTTAATAAATGTTTTTACTGCACTATCAGCGGTAATAATTAAATTTTTAATAGTAATAGTATATTTAATTTGTACAGCACAACATTTCGGCGTTTCCATCCCAGCCCATGTTTATTAAAGGAAATGCCGACAATAATCCCGTTTTCGTTTTTTGCCGTTTTTCTTGAGAAAGTATACGTTTTTTGTTTCCAAATGCACCTGGTCATACTAGTGAAATAACTGTGCTCGTTGATGAGTATTGACGATTTTTAATTATTTTTGGTCATATTGAACTTATTCTCGTATACGATATTTCTATTCGGATGCCTGTTATTAAAAATGACTGCCGCTTCTTGATGAGCTTTATAATCATCTCCCACAATCAAAACTATTTAAATTTTCTCCTAAGAAGTTAAAAGAGCTGCCATTTCTTGTATTTTATAAATTGTAACTAGCATTTTGACGTTTGCTATCAAAAATTCCATTGGTTTGTCAGTGCATCTTACAGGAGAAGGTAAGGTAGTCGGATTTTTGTAATTTTTGATATTTATGGTATGTGTAGTTTGGACCTTGAATAAGAATTTTTCGAAGTAGTTCGACGCAACGTTCATAAATTACCGAGATAATCAATTTTGAAGTTTTACCTGACAGCTAAATCCACTAGCATTATGTGACCCATTTCTCAA
>NW_019419922.1:6274-6908 GCF_000390285.2 Anoplophora glabripennis
GTCGATAGATCTTTTTAAAACCTACAACTTTCTCATTTAAAATTTTTCAATCCGTGCTATATTTTTTTAGTTATTTTAGAAAAACCGTTTTTTTCAACTTTGCGATTTTTTTTAACCATGTTCGCCATATTGGATCGAGTTTAAAGAACAAGAAACTCAATTTAAAATTTAATTTTCTATACGGTCATATTTTTTTTGTCCAGGTAATAATTTCTGTAAGCATTTCTCTATAATGCTTGGACTATAACGCCCGTGCACCCGACCTCGCAGCGATACCTTAGCAGTGTACAGAGAACGGACTCTTAATAACTTTTGATTGAATAGATATTTTGTAATTCTGCTGACGGCGTTTGAAAGTTCACATTAAACACTAGGTATAAATTATGAGTAATTGCAGTGTGAAAATTTGTTTCTTCCACTGTTATTTGATGCTATAAACAAATAGCGATTGAGCGTTCAGAAGAGTGCGCCGCCATGTATGTAACGAAACATTAACAATTTAATGAAAATTTGCAATATTACAATAATTAAAATTATTATACAAGTTTAAAAAATAATAGCTATAAAAACACCTAAATTATACGATGTTACGCTTTTAATATAAGTAAGTATAAACTTTTTTATTATCGTTTAT
>NW_019419923.1:0-7419 GCF_000390285.2 Anoplophora glabripennis
GCATCTACACTTTGGTTATTTTAATTTAAATGAACTTATTTAAAACAAATAAATCATAAATCCAAATTAAAACACTTATTTCATCAAAGGAATAATAGTATTTATTGACATAAAACTATCATATCGTTAAATTTTCAGATAAACTGCATTTATAGATGTGGTATAGTTGATTTTAGTATATTGTTTTAATTCAAATTTATCGTATTTTTAAAACTACGGCGAAAAGCGTGGATTAAAACTTTCAGCGACAGCCAAAGGCATTTAGACTTTTAACTTCTACCACATGCAGTTATTCGTCTCGTATGTGTTTTATAACTTGCAGTGTACTGTGAGTGTGTATTGTGTATGGTCTGTGGTGTACTGTACTGTGTAGTACATCGTAGGAGTGTGTAATGTAGTCTTAGACAAGAACAAGAGTATTTAGAACATTTAACTGCTTCTGATTATGGTGTTAAGGAAAATTGCATTTTCATTGAACTGGATGACTTTCACATATATAAAAATATTAGTTGTGATTTAATGCATAACCTTTTCGAAGGAATCCATCGTTATGAAATGGCGAAAATTATTAACAATTTATTAACTAATAACTATTTTACATTAAGCTACATTACTAAATGCTCGAATTAAGTNGCTCTGAAAATGTTGGTGAGTGTAAGTAAAAATATGCAAATGGTGTATAAGGATTTGTAATTTATATTTACTCAACTGCATACTACTGGGAAGTAGGAGGCTTTACTAAGGAATTAATGGAATGTGACAGAATCTACTAGGAATTACCTGATATAGTAGAAATAACAAAGGATTTTCATTAACTTAAAGACAAAGTAATCCTTACAGGTTTAATTTCAAAAAAAGGATGTAGGTGTACAGTTTTTAGCCATATTGTCTTTTCTTGATACGCGAACATAGCTGGTCCTACTCGTAATTGTCCTTCGAACAACGACTGAGCAGTTTTATTTGGAAAACATTGCGATTATTTCGAGAAGCAATAAAAAAAAATGATTGGATTCTTATAGGCGACACATTTCACCACATCAAAACAAGTAAAGTGCATTAGAAGAAGAATATATCCATTGAATGGACTGACATCCTACAGAAACACTTTGAAAACTATTGCATAATATTGTCCTGTTCAAATTTCAATAAAGTTGTGATCGTCTTGTGAATTTGTGAAAAAAATGTGTAAACAAAATAAAAATTAGAAAAAAGCGTTCCTCTGAGTGATCGTCGTATCTATTACGATTGTGGCCATGGTTATTCAGAAGAACCTACGCCAACGGGAAATTTGACATACGTTAGGCTGGAATGCGTTTTTCCTGATTTTTCTCCAGATCATCCAGATTTTTTTTCAATTGAAAATATCCAATTGAGTTATTTCCATCAACACAAAAAAGAATCAACCAAATAATATGTCGTTATGATCGAGAGTGCATAGAAAAATTATCCGACTTTCGTTTGTAATTATCTCGATTTTTTTTCCTGGACTTTTCCAGAACCATAACGAACAAAACAAAAAAATAATTACGCATATCCATCGTTCAACTCGTGAATTATGATCTTGAGTTCATACAAAAATCCTAGAAAAAAAATGCTTTCAGTTTTTCCCGAATTTTCCAATTTTCTGGTTAACTTTTCCAATTAGGGAAAGAAACCCTAAAAACCTTATTCGGACTACTACGAATATTAAAAAAAATTGACAAATCGGTCCAGCCGTTCTCAAGTGATGCGCTTACGAACGAACAGCATTTAATTTTTTTATATAGATTTATATTTTTTTTTTAGTAAGAGATCACGAACATAAAAATAATTTCAAATTGTAGATTCAGATAAACGTAGTTAGCAGTAAAGGTCACAAATAAGTATTGTCCAGTAAAATCTAATAGAGCCTTTTGTTCAACTATTAAACTATCTAGTAATGGCCTGTTTATCGTCATGTATAAACTGGTTTCATTTTTATTTCGCATTAAGTTAAATTGTTATCAGATGGCGCATAAAACCATCTAAATTAATAGATTTAAAACAGCCGCAATTTATTTCAGTAATAATTACTAACCAGATCGTGCCCCGAGAACTAAAAGTAGATATAAACAGCGAAAAGCGGCGGTATAGTAATTCTATTAGAGAAATAATTACCTCTTGCGGTTTTCGCCGGTGGCTGGATACCCTGAGCTTCGTAAAAGGCAGGAAGTCCATAATCAGTTACTTTAAGGACCCATCGGGCGTCGATTACACAATTTCTCGACGAAAGAAATCCATGGACGCGGATCGGAGTCGAATGTAGATACTTCATCCCCTGAAAATAAATGCTTTGATTTAGAAATCAAATTAAAATTTGTATGATCTATTAAATATGCAAAAATAAGCCGTGTGTGATGACAACCCTGGCCTAAATATGGAAAATATTGTTTTATGGATGTTGGAAGTGGAACCCAAGAAATGGTAACAGGTCGTTTCATATATTTATGTTATTACTTTGTTTTAAGATTTATTTGAAATATTTGATACATACATGATGTCCATGAAAGAAAATTATAGCCTGCCGTTCCTATTTGTATGTTAAGAGAGAAAAACGGATGCACACTAAGGCACAGTGTTTACAGAGAGCCAACCCATACGAATAGGTATCTGAACGATGAGTCTCGTCATTACCCAGCTAAGAACACATTACACATTAGTACATCCAGCACGTGCTATCTGCGAGCCGGATAAGGGACTATAGCTCTCACGATTTGCTCTTAGAGGAAATTTGACGCAAACAGGAATGCTAAATAATCAACAGAAGAATACCCAAGGATAAGGAAAAAGAGGTATATCTAGCAACGACCTATCTGCCCTAGCTACATACGCCACATCTTAAAGAAACACAATATTATGACATAACATGTCAAGGAAGATTGGGTTAGCTTTTCCGAAGAAGAGCTGTAATAAAGATCTTCAGTGTATACAGAATTCCATATATATGGGGAGTGTACAGGCTGGTCGATTTTCGATGGGATTTCAGGATTCTCAGAAACTACTAAAGATATGATAAATCTGACACCACGTTCGCGAGCTCGATTTTCATGGCAAATTCGATTGTCAATCAAATCAAAGAATAAAAACATAGAAAAATTATCAGATGCAGAGAAAAGGGCAGGGTACGCGACAGATCTAATTGATACCATAATTCTGATGGTGAGAGAGACAAGATTTTGACCAAAACTACATAAAGACAATAGAAATCCAGAAGAATTGGAATAAGGGGTTAGAACAACTTGGAATTTTGAAACGATCAAGTACGATGCACCTCAACGCCATGGATCAGGACATATGGTAAATATAAATACCAGCCAGGGGACTTAATCGATAGTTTTAGAATTTCTTCTGAAGAAAGAAGCGATGTATCTCTCAAAACAAGAAGAAATCTAAGACGTGACAAACAGATAGAAAATTGTTTAATCATTAACAACTGTAAACTTTGTATGTAGGTATGTACGTACTACCAGAAGATAGAAAATTGTTTAATCATTAACAACTGTAAACTTTGTATTAGGTATGTACGTACTACCAGAATATCTCCCTTTTTAGGTATTACAGAATAATCTTGGAATTTAACATATCTACTTAGTTTCCATCAAAATATACCAAATTTTTATTTTAAATAGTACAGAATAGCTTGGTTTCAGTATATAATATTAAAATAAAATCCTTAAAATGTTATTTTTTTATACAGGGTGATTCAGTAGTAATGGCAATAATTTTAAAGGAAGATAGGGCGTAGGTAGAATACCTACGATTAAAAAAACTTAAAACGCATAATATTTACGCTAAAGAAATAAATACATATTTCCAAATCATTATNCTGTTTCTGAGAATCGTCAATGAGTATCTCCATCTCCGGTCTTAGTAAAAGGGGCAATTTGAAAAATATGCTTGTAAATGTTTGTGTGCTAGTGTAAAACTTTCAGGAAAACGTCATTTTTGCCAAATTGGGGAAGTTTGGCAACTAAAAGTGAGCGAAAGGTAGAAAAATCCCGATATCTCGAACAGTGAATTTTTCTTCGTTGAAAAAGAGTGTTTTTTCGAAAACGGCTCTAAGGATTACGGTGGATTTTTTTTCTGGCCTTTTTATGACTCCAGGAATCGAATGCCGAAAGAAAATCGGTGGTGCAAAAACTTCGCATTTAAGTCATGTTCAAGCCCACCGTGCGATTTGTGGTTAATAGAGTTCAAATGTCACTTTAGAGAAGAATAAAAACGTAGAAAAATTATCAGATGCAGAGAAAAGGGCAGGGTACGCGACAGACCTAACTGATACCAGATTTCTGATGGTGAGAGGGAGAAGATTTTGACCAAAACTTTACAGAAAGACAATAGAAATCCAGAAGAATTGAAATAAGGGGTTAGAACAACTTGGAATTTGGAAACGATTTCCGAAGAAAATCAAATACCAGAATGACATGGGCCAATGACTACTAGGCATGCACCTCAACGCCATGGATCAGTACATATGGCAAATATAAATACCAGCCAGGGGACTTAATCGACAGTTTTAGAATTTCTTCTGAAGAAAGAAGCGATGTATCTCTCAAAACAAGAAGAAATCTAAGACGTGACAAACAGATAGAAAATTGTTTAATCATTAACAACTGTAAACTTTGTATGTAGGTGTGTACGTACTACCACCAGAATATCTCCCTTTTTAGGTATTACAGAATAATCTTGGAATTTAACATATCTACTTAGTTTCCATCAAAATATACCAAATTTTTATTTTAAATAATACAGAGTAGCTTGGTTTCAGTCTATAATATTAAAATAAAATCCTTAAAATGTTAATTTTTTATACAGGGTGATTCAGTAGTAATGGCATTAATTTTAAGGGAAGATAGGGCGTAGTTCGTAATACCTACGATTAAAAAAAATTAAAACGCATAATATTTACGCTGAAGAAATAAATACATATTTCCAAATCATTATTTAAACCCCTTTTCAGACCTCCCCTGACCACAACAAGTATTATATTTGTTAATAAAAACAAATGTATAAGGATAATAATTGTTTTCGAATGTTAGATAATTTTTTTTAATATTTAGTATTTTAATATTGTTAACGTTTTCACTGTTTTTTAATTATTTTATAATTCAGTTTATAGTGCGTATACTTTATTGTGTGACTTATTGCTTTTCAAAGAGTAGTATGTACATACCGACCTATTGAAAATGAATGGCAAAATACGGCAAAAAACACTCTCATTCGTCTGTAGCACTTTGATTTTGAAACCAGTTGCAAATTTCAAGATAACTGTTAAGTTAAATGTTTTCAAAATTTAAAGATTTAAATTCCAAATTCTTAATAACAATGATGTGCCAGTGTTTTGACAACATCAGAAGAAAATATGAAATGCAAAAGCATAAACATGTTCTTATTACTCAATTCGTTTCCAAAAATGCTACATTGCACCAAGTAAAAAAAAACTTTACAGTAAAAGATTACTTGACACAAAAAGAAAATAAGTATGCCTATGAGAATTATGTCATTATGCAATTTTACACTAAAAAATAAAACTGAATATTTTCAATGTAGGTAATATTCATCAATGCAATTTTCCTTAATATTGCCCGTCATTTTGTTAGCTGAATTATATGACGTTTTATAAAATTACCAGAAAAAAATATTATATTTTGGAAAATTTATATTTAAAGTTTCACAATCATTTTGTTATATTCCAGGCAATTTTCCCGAATTTAGTAAAATTAGGCATAAGTAAGTATCTTTTTCTGTTAATTTAACGTGTAAGCGAAAAATTATTAATGCATTTTTGCAGTGCATGATTGAAACAAAAATTTAAGGTATCTCTGGCCGAACGTGTTACTTCAACCTGTATCACCACCAGTTCATACCGATGAAATTTCCCTGAAACCATTATATCGTGAAATCTATAAGTATATCAATACAAGTATCGAAANATTTTGTTATATTCCAGGCAATTTTCCCAAATTTAGTAAAATCAATCATAAGTAAGTACTTTTTTCAGTTAATTTAACGTGTAAGCGAAAAATTATTAATGAATTTTTTGCAGTACATGATCGAACATTTTCCCAAATTTAGTAAAATTAGGCATAAGTAAGTATTTATTTTCAGTTAATTTAACGTATAAGCAAAAAATTATTAATGCATTTTTTGCAGTGCATGATCAACCTGTATCACCACCAGTTCATACCGATGAAATTTCCCTGAAACCATTATATCGTGAAATCTATAAGTATATCAATACAAGTATCGAAACATGTATCCCTTTGTATGGTGCGTTTATGTCTTCGCATTTGTTAGTTATGTTTTAATGAAGGCAGAAGTTTGATTGTTCATTCCCGTGTGTGAAACGTTTTATTTTTATCTCTTCTGACAATTTTGGAATAGGTAAGTTTAATATTTTAAATATTTATTTGTACTTTTAAGGAGGTTTATCTGATTTGGAATTGACGAACAAATGTTCATAAAAAAATTAATATAAGCTTATTAATATGAAGAAAATCCTCAAAAAAAAATATGACTAGTTTGGATACCTAAGAGACGAGATATTAATAAGATAATTTTTCACGATTTAGTACAGTCTTATGAGAATGCAGAATTTTTTGGTCTTTCCACTTAGAATGCGCAACAATTGACGAACAATTTCCACAGCAACTTGTATAAATAGGAAACCGCGATATCTAAGGAACCGTACGACAGCTTGTAGAAATCGATTAGGTACTTGTAAGATACATAATTTATAAGAATTCTCCTTCAAACTGATGTCGTTGACTAAATTATCCCCCATATGCGTGATAGCGGCAACGCAGCGGTCTCGACGTAGCGTATTATTTGAAATTCGCAGGTGTCCAAACAAACAGAATGATCGAAAGGGAGCCAAGTGCAACGTTGCCAAATCTTAAATTAAGTGTACAGGGTGATTCACTATATTTTGACCCCCCCTTTAACTTTTTTGTTTTAAGAGTTATAAAAAAAGTTAAATATAAAAGTTGCACGAGTTTTTATGAATTTTTCGAAAATGGTAGTAGAAAAACAAATCAAGTCCAAACAAAATGGCCGCGGATGTTAACTTTGTTAAGTTAAATGGAACACCCTGTATATTTTTACATGTTTGGATAGAACCTTCCCTGTCGAGCATAGTCATGTAGGGTTTGTTGGGTCCATCGCTAACAATAAGCGAGATACTATTAAAAAACGAAAAGAAGGTTTTTTTATTAAGAAAATAAGACATCTTGTAATTATTAAACCTTTTTCAGGCATTTCTAACTTTTTCCAATTACGTAAGGATTTACATTGATATGGTCCGAAATGTGTATAGGTATTCTAACTAAATCTCACTAATTAGGCCGTGAGAGGCCTAATTACTCATGGACAATGTTATATGGTAGGCCGTGACAGTGACAG
>NW_019419924.1:0-2528 GCF_000390285.2 Anoplophora glabripennis
AAATATGACCCATTCCCATACCTGTGTCTGTGCACCCCCTAATCTGAAAAATATTGACATTAAAATCCCCCACCCTGTAAAATTCTACACTGGTGTTCCGGATCAAATATGTACATACTGGATATAAATGTCGATTAGTCGCGGAGAGGCACTTAAAATTCTCAGATTATCTACGCCAGTGATTTTTTTTGGAAATTCATTGGCACCATTTAATTCCCTATTGTATGTTAACGATGAAATAAATATACACTTTTTTAAATACAGTGTAACTACCTAAAGTCGTAAACAATTTAAATTTTTTGGGAGATGCGTTCCTCGCTTTCAGGATAATTTAATAAAAAATTTCTGTTGCAATGATTTTTGTTACAATTGCTGACTACATTGTATTTAAAGCAAAAGATTCTTGAAATTATTTATTGTGAAGCCAATAGTTTTAAAGTTACTATCGATGTATTCAATTGTCGAAAGCTAATTTTAAATTTAAAACAGCAATGGCCCGGTTCTGTGTTACTTTTAAATGAATACATTTGAGTATTTTCGAAAAAATCGCCATCAGCGCTTTCGCACTGCGGCGCGCGGCAGCTTCAATATCAAAGGTTTAATCCTTCATATGAAATTTTTTGTAATTTAAAACGTAATGTTCTAGATCTAGACCATCAGTTGCTTAATAAAAGTTGCTCATTTTCGTGTGCCCTTTCCAAGGAACGCACTTATTTCAGGAACACCCTGTATTGAAAATTACTCAAATTAATACGCCAAGGTTAAGGCTAACGACTTGACATGATTTTCTGTCTTGCAGTGCCAGGATATGCGTACACTGTACTGCAACATGGTCAAGTTGTACAGATTATCCAAGTTCTGCCTTTTAGTTTAAAGTACAATATTTAGGAATCGTTTAAATTTAAGGCCTATGTCGTATGATATTTACTTAGAGTCCAATCTAGCATTTAATAAAATAATGGCAATGAATCCCATCACAACCTGTATATTATTTAAAGAGATTTAAAGAGATTTTGATGTATAAGAAAGTATTAACCAAGCAAAGCCAACAAAGTTATAAGTTGGTCATAGAAGCAAATATACCTGGGATGATGCTGAACTTAGTTAATATTAACTCGAAAATTAAAATGCATAAATTAGGAAACTTGACGAATTTGTTGATTTTAAGGCTTAGCGCTATATACTTTTGGTCCCGAATACTGCCAAAAGTTTTAAAGCCTGGGTAATTTATGGAGAGCAATAACGAAAAATATTTTTAAAATGCGGAGGGTCTTCAACCCTTAGTATGTTTACTGTTGTTTTAGGTTGTTTCCATGGCAAATTTTCATTAAGATTTATTCCAAGCCGACCTGATAATTGTTTAGTATCAATTAAAATTTAACCTGTTTGTATTGTTTAATTGCTTTGCTATTTATGAAAAAAGTTTAGACTCAAATTAATCTACAAGAGAAGAATGGTTCCGAAGGCACAAATACTGATTATGTGTACAAGGCGTCCAGAAATAAATTGACCTCACAAACCAATTTCCATCAAGTCATCCTAGTAAAATTGCATCGAGCCATCCTACTAAGATTACATCAATAGTTCTCTACTAAAGTTTTATTTCCTTCAAAAAGTTGCGAATATAGTTATTTGTTTAATTAATCAGTAAAGTACAAGATTTAATGCCGCGGCTGATATTTAATACTTTACTGCCAAATTAAACACATAATTCTGTAACCTGAGGGGTTAGTTCTATCTATCTACCATTATGACCAGTATCATAACGATATTAACTTGTAAAAGAGTCTACTATTTAATTCTTGAAAGGAAGATTATAATTATCATTACATTTTAATTAATACGTGAGAACTTAGAAATGTTGTACGTTCATAGAATGAATACCAGACACCATATGTCGCTCATATACAAGGTAATCCAGTGGTTGGTTGTATAGGGTGACACTTAAGGTGAAAGAATAAGAAAGAAACACTAAAACTTCCAAGAAGGGTTTTAATAACAACAAAACAAAACAAACAAACAAAATAACGACACAACGGGCTCGAACAACATTATTAATTAATTTATTGACACGCGACAGCGTACCGATATTCAGGGAATGCGCGATTCATAGCAAAATTTGGGATGACTATCCATTATTAAATTAACCAGACACAAGGCTATGCGGACGACTTAGTCGTTCTCATAGTCGGGAAACATAATATTATCATTTCAGAACTCATGAAAGAGGCTTTGAAATGGATAGATGACTGGTGTAAGGTGCAGTCGGTAAACCCTGACAAAACGATCGTAGTACCCTTCACCAGGAGAAGGAATTTAATTGGACTCTCTGAACCTATAATAGGGGAGAGGAGCATTAGGCTTTCCAGAGAAGTAAAATATCTAGGAGTGACACTGGATAATAAGCTTATCTGGAATGCGCACTTGGAAAAAGTGGTGAGTAAGGCGAAGCAGACATTGTGTGTATGCCGTCGCCTTATTGGGAGCACCTGGGGACTGAAACCAAAGATGTCATACTGGTTGTATAC
>NW_019419924.1:4123-7497 GCF_000390285.2 Anoplophora glabripennis
TAGACAGTCCGGTCTGCCGAGGATGTGAATCGGCGGATGAAACTTCTCTGCATATCCTGGGCGAGTGTCCGGGATTTGCACGTAGCAGAATGGCGCTCCTTGGGAGATCCTATTTGGAACCCAAGGAACTGAGAGAAGTGTCAGCAAGGAAGCTTTTGGACTTTGTAAAAAGGACAAATCTACTTGCTGAATAGGACTAATAGTGGGACGCACAATAGGCCTAATCAGGCCGCAGTGCTATGGGACTTATTAGGACCATTGGTCCTAATAAGAACTTCTTCTATCACTAGAAGAAGAAGAAGAACCCGAGACTCTAAAACTAAGTAGACTGCTCAATGTGGAACCCACATTGAGCAGTCGGAGATCTCTCCTGAATTCGACACCTCGCTTCGACACGTCCATTTCTTGGGTCCAGACGTCTTATATTACTGTCGGGAACCCTGAATATCGGGACGCTTTGGCATAACTATGCCATCTTAATAGTTATCTAATTGACTGATTTTACAACTGTCTAAATAAGTTTGAGACTAAACTTACGAACAACCCTATACCTTCCTCTTGTGACTCCGCATACCAATACGGGACGAATTAGTCACTCTCATTTAATCTATCCTTATAGCTTGGAAAATCCACAGAAAAAAAACAGCTATTTGACATATTATTATTTTCCTGACAACATTCTAACAACTTTAAATATCTTGGAATTCCTACGTGTTCTTTCGAATGCATTTCGCGCGTTATTAGAAATATCGATTTTTCTCTTTATATCAGATGCTCAACACATGGCCCCGACGGTCTAAGTGAACTTGTTCAAAAAAATATTGCTAAATTTCATGGGGCCTTCTCTGAAGGACAGCCTTGTGGCGACGCTAAACCTACTTGAATGCTCTTAACTTGTCAATAAAATTAGTGTTGACTGAAATATGTTACTTTTGGCCCATCCGTTCCCAGAACTAACAAATAAATTACTACGTGTCCCGGCCTTTGTTACAATTCTTTCGCCGAACAATTTTAATTTTATCATATCAGCAAACATAGCTATTTATTTTATATTATTAAAATTGTATGATACTTCTTTCATGAATAATAATAACTTCATCAGGGTCTATAGTTAATTTTAAAAATGCATAATAGAACAGTAGCTGAAGGCTACATTGAGGAGTCCATAACTCGTAAATCAGTTGTTAGCAAAAAAATTCCATACTGCAAGCACATACATCAAGTGCTGGAAACGATTTTTAAAATAATTCAACCACATTGGAGGATACAATAATTCATAAACCATCTACTAGTGAAAGCACTTCAATCTACATAGAAGAAGTAAATGTTTCAAAATAAACAGTACAAGGCTGTTCTAATTTCACTATAAATGTTTACAATAAATAACTACTTACTTTCGTTAAATAACAAATTTTAATTTTTAATTTAGCGACAGTAAAAATGATTCTAATGCCTATCAGTAAAACTACGCCTTGAATGTCGATCGAGGAAAAATAAAATTTATTTTATTTCGTATTTTTAGGATATTTCAATGAGATTTGGTACAGTTGGGTTTTTGGTGTAGCCGAAAATTGTTATGTTTATATTTACTTAAAGTCTAAAGCAAAGATAATTACTAAACTTCAATTTTTTGCTAAAGCTTATTAAAGCTTTTTGTATGGTTTAGATCAAATTAACTCTATTCGCAAGTCAAGGCCTACTGAGCCTGAACAAATAAAATGGGCATGTAAACGTTGTTTCCCGGAATTACACTCAAAGGGCTACTCGTATATCTTAATTACACGCTGACATTTGAATAAAGGTCTACTACTGGTCTAAATCTCACAAAAACTATTTTATATAGCTGCAAATTTAACAGATGTGAAATTTAATTGGACTGGAATATTTTCAAATAGTCAAAACACAAAATACCAAATTGAAATCCATTTTTTCGTCGGGACAATGAATTTTTGCGTTAAGCAACCTACCTCTTTCACAGTAAATGAAGTAGCATTTAATAAAACATGTGCGTGTTTTCAAAATTATTGCTATTGCTATGTTTAAAGTAAAAAAAAACTATTTATCTTCGGCCCCATATTAAAGGAGTAAAATTATTATACTACGGTAATTTGATCTAAAGTGGTTTTTAGGCTTTCAACGGTTTTATAGAGACGCTAGCTAGCTCTAGGTCTCATATAGTCCCAGTCACGGCGAAGCTTTTGCAGCGTCTTCACTGAAGATGCAGCGAACGGTGCAGCCAGGAGTTGTCGTAACGTAACGTCTAAAGCGGTCTAAAGCGCGCCTAGATGATCTGATAATGGATTTGCCCCCACAGACCTTAGCCCGAAAACAACAAGGGTAAATCAAAAATTCCTAGCCAAGGCTAAGGAAGTGTATTATATGTATGTAGCTGACGGCGAGTAGGTACATAGGTCACAGCATAGGAACCCAAAAAACTATAGCATATTTGTTAACATAAATATTCAGAAGTTAGGAAATGTGCCGTAACAATTTTTGTCAATTGAATATGATGATAATTTAAACTTAATTATTCCATGTTAGTAATGAGTTTTTTTTTGTGTTATGGAGACATGGAATACTATCATTATGTGTTGTTGAAATATCAGTATATTCAATTTAAAGCATATTTAAATATTTACATTCCAAGTTGCGAATACTTGCAAATTATACAGAGTGTTTGGAAAAGTTGGTGCAAAAATTAAGGAGGTAAAAGTAAAGCGAAAAATAGTAAAAAAAGTTCATATAAACATTGGTCTTCCGGAACACCGAGATATGGCCCTCCAAAGGGGTCTTATGATTTGGATATTTTTTAAAATAACTTTCTTTCTGACTAAAATAATGGAATGAAAATTGTAGGTAATAATCACACCACAAGGGTCTTTCATCAAAATCGGTTACAATAGTTTTCTAACATAACAACTTTTAACAGAAATTTTTAGAATTTTTTTATTCCTTTGAATTATCAAGCAAATAATATTATTTTTTAATGAATTAGACTTTTTTGAAGAAAATATGTCCCTATTTTTTCCGAATTCTGCGTAGTTTAGTCGGAAATTATTATTTTTTAAATAATGTATGGCTCAGAACAGAAACCTTTTTTAACATTTTTAAATAGTAGTCATCCTTCATGATGATAATTTCATTGTAATGATACTAAAGATTGTCACTTTCGCGTGCTATCATTTAGATTCTTACGTTTCTTACAATTAGTTGTAATATTTGTACTTGACTTTGCATTTCACTCATTTTTTTTACTACCATGAACCATCATGCTTTTACTAACCGTGTAATGGTTCTTCCATTTTAAAGATAATCGATTAAAATAACTCCATGACTATCCCAAAAAACAGTCGCCATCACTTTCCCAGCCGAAA
>NW_019419925.1:0-1898 GCF_000390285.2 Anoplophora glabripennis
AACAACCTTGCAATTTAAATACGTAATGAATGCATAATAATTATTTATTTTAGAAATAGCAAAATCCATACAAAGAATATTTAGTAAACAAACATACGTATCATACGTATTTATACAGAAACAAACATAATCAAATTTTAATTCATTCTACTAAAGCCTCGGCATATCCACCTTCTCTTTGCAAACATTTAATTGTTCTTTTGCCAAACTCCTGTAATACTTTCCGTATCATATTTGGAGTAATATTTTGTCATTCTTCAGAAATAATCCTCTCCAAATGGTTTACATTATCAAATGGTCCTTGCTGATAAACCTGCTGTTTTAAGTAACCCCATAAAAAAAGTCAAGGGGAGTTAAATCAGGGNATGATTACCTGGTCTGTCCAGGTTACATTTAAGGAATTGTCAAACGTGAGTGAGGTCCATATACAGTGAGTCTACTTAACTTGGAACCATATGGAAAACTTTTTTATTATTGGTTTTATGAAAAAAAGTTATTCTTCATAAAAAGTTCTGCATGGTCTAAAATCTACAATGCAACCTTCAGTTATCAAAATTTCCCAGTCATATACGAGGTATAGCAGAAGTTATGAATTTTGCTTAAGAGTAGAGTACCTTTATTTTTGACAATACCGATTAATGTTATAAAGAAAAGTTATTTTGAATTAAAAGTTATTTTCAGATACGCAATTACAGCCATTTAGCATGAAGATTCAGGTTTTGTGATTATTTACGTTTTACATTATAAATTATTTGTATTTATCTCTCTTATCTGTTAAAAATATGATAACCTTTCCATTTGTTAATGTTTATGAATAACCTTGCAATTTAAATACACAATGAATGCATAATAATTATTTATTTTAGAAATAGCAAAATCCATACAAAGAATATTTAGTAAACAAACATCATACGTATTTATACAGAAACAAACATAATCAAATTTTAATTCATTCTACTAAAGCCTCGGCATATCCACCTTCTCTTTGCAAACATTTAATTGTTCTTTTGCCAAACTCCTGTAATACTTTCCGTATCATATTTGGAGTAATTTTTTGGCATTTTTCAGAAATAATCCTCTCCAAATGGTTTACATTATCAAATGGTCCTTGCTGATAAACCTGCTGTTTTAAGTAACCCCATAAAAAAAGTCAAGGGGAGTTAAATCAGGGGACCCGGGAGGCCAAGAAATCTCTGAATATCTATGAATCACCTTTCCATTAAAAATATTTTCAAGGAGTACTCTAACGTTTACTGAACTATGAATGGAGGCACCGTCTTGTTGGAACCAAATTTTAATACGTTTTTGTAACGGAAGTTCGTGCATAAATTCACTGACTTGAATTTCTAATAATTGTAAGTAATGTGCGGCATTCAAGGAATGTCGAAAAAAAATTGGTCCAATTAATTTATTTTTGTACATACCACACCATAAGTTCGTTTTAAACGAATATTGGTTACGACTTTTTATTACAAAGTTTGGATTACTGTCAGACCACCAGCGCCAATTTTGTGATGAGACGGTTCCGTTGGAAGAAAATGTTGCCTCATCGGAAAAAAATATACTTTTTGTAAAAACTTTTCTTGGATCAGAGCGCAGAATTCAAATCGTCTATCGTAATCCCTTTGTTGTAATGTATGTACGAATTGCAGTTTATATGGACGATACCTATTTCTTTTTAAAATATTTGCAACTGTATCTTTACTTACTGCAGTATTTTGGATTCGAGAGGCCCTTTTGCGCAATGACATTTTTGGTTCTTCTACGACAGAAAGCATCACTTCAAATTCAGTGTCTTCATTGGCAACCCGTTTTCGGCGTTTATGCTTAAAATTATTTTCAATACTTCCACTGGTCTTGAATTTATTTAATATTAATATTTCATGTCAGTGCATCCT
>NW_019419925.1:2100-7768 GCF_000390285.2 Anoplophora glabripennis
TGATAAAACACGTACAGAAGTTCTTGGCGCATTTTCCATTATTTGTTGGACATTTTCTTTTAATTCTTCAGTCCGCTTTTTAGGTCGGCCGCTTCCTTCTTTTCTTGTTACACTGCCCGTTTCACGAAAAACATTAACACAACGCTGAACTGCACTTTGAAAAATTTTGTACTCAACAACGCCGGGAAATTGATTTTGAAATTCTATGAAACATTCCTCAATAGAATACTTCCATATTCCATCAATCTTGCGTCCATTTCTAAAGTAGGACTCTATGATAAACACTTTTTGTTCTTGAGAAAACACCATTTTAAACGCTTTTTAAAACGAAAATATTCAAATTGATAGCGGCGATATAGCGCTTTGACAGATGACGTTTAAGTTCATTTGCTATACGCTACGCCCTACGTCCAAATTTTCAGAACCAACTTGACCACGTTTTTATTTGAACGCCCATTATTTTTAAAAAAAGAGAAAACCGAAAGTAAAATGAAGAAGAAGAGTTACCTGCATAAGGATCAGGATTGCGTTCACAGATGTTCCGTTTAGATGGACCAGGCTGTGTATCCGGAGCGTAATGTTTTCTTTTTAGTCCTGTCCGGGCAGTGGACTGCTCGAACTCTTGAAGGATGGTCTCTCCACTGGAAAAAAAAAATTATTATGACATTTTGATCTGTGAAGGTATAGTTACTAATTTAAAGTGATAAATATTAGATTAGAATAATAATTATTTGTAATAGTATAAATTACCTTCGATCTTCTCAGGTGAAACTTCTTGATCGTCATCACTGAGCAGTACTTTTACATTGGAGCACCTTTCTTCACAATTTCTGCATCCGCAATTGCCCTTGCAGCCCTCCTGGCCCTTGCAGGCAATGAGTGTCAGAAGTTTCTCTGGGGTTGGGAACTCAAGGGTCGTGAAGGGAATCACGTTGTCTTCAATAAATTTCCATCTCCACTGCTTAGGTGATTGATTATTCCCCAGCCACTGCTGTACTTCTGATGTGGCAAGAGGGTTTCTGAAACTTCGGATGTAGACTGAGAAGTCAGGATACCTTGTAAGGGTTTTCATAAACTTGGCTTTTCCTTGTTTGAAAAGAGTAGATGTAGAGTCACAACCACTGACAGCATATATGAATAGTATATGTTCTGTCAGGCATTTCTCGGTGGTGCTTGGAGGATGGTAAACAGGTGGAAGATTTTTGCCTCTTCCTGGTTTAAAAAAATATACATTGGAAGACGTCAGGGTTCCAATCATAATGAGCAGGAGGTCTATATTCTCACCAACCACAGTTTCGTGCTCTGCAGCAAGCCATTAGGCTGTTTGCATAATCAGAGTGTCTGCATCTTCACGGAGGACGACGAATGATTATGAAAATTATTAAATAATGGTGTTTTTGCTTTTTTCCGTGTAAATACAAAATTGTTCCAAATATGTTTTCTTTTATCAAAAATTTCCATCTTCCCCTTGAATCTTGAATTAAGAGTAGTACGATTTCGTTTGAACTAGGATGCCCGTTGACCTCACTCACGTTTGACAATTCCTGAAATGTAACCTGCACATACCAAGGAATCATAAAATAAATTGGTTTTAGAGGTGTATGAAGTTGATAGTAGGGCACCAGCGCGCAGTTAGAATAACGGTTTCAATTTTTTTAGCGGAAAGTCAAGAAATGCAACTTTCCTCAACAAGATCTAACGATGTAATGGATTGTCCAGACTTTATAGTTATTATACGCATTTGTAGGAAATTTTGTCTACTTTAATATGGTATGTCATAGTTATAATCAAAAAACGCTTAGTTTTCGAGTTATAGTTAAAAAACTGAAGAAAGTACCGAAAATTTGAGGTTTTTTGCAATTTTCTTGTGAAGCCGACGCCTCAGATTCAGATTCAGCAGCCCAAAAAACATAAAGAACCAGTAAGAACAACACTTCTACATTTTTTTCCTGGAAACGCCGTTTCTATACCTTGGATGACTGCACTACTGATTTCATCCACTGACCACTAAACCATTTTTTATTCATTTTTGAAGAATTCATGGAAAGTGATGATATTTCCATTAGGTATAATAATATTTTGATTGGCTATAACGTACATACGAATATATGACTATAATGTTCCACAAAATTGCTTTAAATCGGATTCAAGTAATCCGCACTGAAATTTTTTATTGAGGTGACTAACATGTGTCAAATTAGGTTTAAGGAAACGGTCAAGAAAATAATTTATTTCTTCCGTTGTACAGTCTCGAAGTTATATAATTTCGAGGAAAAGTGTACTTAATTAAATAAACACAATGACTTAACAAAGAAAATACTCAGATTACATTAACAATTTACTTTTCTTATTATCAAATGGTAAATACCTAGAACAAGATATGAAATGTGGGAAATCAAATAAATACATAATGTCTTTAAAATCAATTACTTCTGAAAGCATGCGTTTGTTTTAAATGTTAGTAGTGTCCGAAACGTAAAAAAAATCATAACTGAAAACCTATCAAATCTAATTAAATAAAAAATACTTTATTACGGATAATATTCGCAATTTTCTCACAAAGATTTTAGACTATTTTACAAATTATCCTCGTTGAAGGAAATATGATACAATTAACAATTAACATAATCACTTTAAGAATTAATACCGTAATGGATATTTTTACGCTATTAAAACAGTCTCATATCTGAATCTTATCTATTATTATTAATTAAAAAAAAATCTATTGGATTCGAATGTAAATGTGTGTAGGTACCAATGGCAAAGATTATTTTCATTATTTTCATTATTTCACTAAAAACTCCAGAAATTCGACGCCACTGTTATCACTAGGTCTAACTCGTAGCGTTTCAAGAAAAAAAATAGAAACCTTTCATTATAACAACATTTTCAACGTAACTTTAAAATTACTCGTTTTCCAAAAAAATTATAGTTTTTTTTCTAGAAATACGATCTAATATACGATGGAATCTTGAAAAGTCTGAGAAATTAATTGACACAATTTTTTTCTTGGCTCATACCCCTTGCTACCTTCAAAAATACGAAACTCATGCCATTGATTTTTTTCAGACTGTCATGATCAGTTTATATTGGAAATTGTATTTCTATCAAAAAAAATCTCATGAACTTTTTTTTTGTGGATGGCTGTAGGTTGCGTTCTCCTTTATGTAATTTTACTCAAACAAAAAGTGACACAACTGCTGCCTTCTTATAACTTTACATTATAAGAATATACAGGGTGTCTCGGTACTTGATACAAAAAGTCGAGTACAAGTGGATGAGGTCAAAATAATATCAGTTCATATATTTTTTTTTCATACGGACACTCAAAGGTGAAAATTAAAAAGTTATTTTTATTTACAGTCTCTAAACTATTAACTTTAGCATGATGCAAATTTGGTGATCCATAACACATGCGTACAGCTTGTTTTTGATGTGGTAATTGAATATTCATTATGTCCAGAACGCCATGGATGGACTATACCCAATGGTTAACAACCCAGTATTTTTACATAGATGACGATCGCAACCTGCCTGTACAAAAAATAAGTTCCCTGAAGAATTTGCCAACGTAAATACCCTCTTGGTTCAATTCGGTAAAATTAACAGTTTAGGACATATTTGTTATTTTATGTCACAGTGCACATCGAGCGCCGCCTCCACCATTTTTTGTTTTTAATTTTTAATTGGACATAATTACTATGTTAGAACCGTACATATTTATAAAATAACAACCTAGAAAATTTTGCTATCTGCTTATATAATTTTCACTAACAAAATTTGAAAAATACTTTACATATAACACAAAATACGTAGAAAAACAAGGCAAGAGTAAGTTATAGTAAGATAAAAAAATAATTTAAAAGAAAGAAAACTATCAAAATACATTTTCAATATGGGCACCCTCCACCTCCACACACTTCCTAAGTCTACGANAAAGGGGCAGTTTCTATTTTTCTACACTAAACGCTTCAATTGGAACTTACCATAAAATATATAGGTATAGTACGTAATAATAAGAACAAGCAAAAGTTAATAAAATAATAATTTCTTATCATAAGGAAATAGCAAAGAATTAACAGTGTTCGGTGAATCGTCTCCGGCGATCGGTAAATACCTATTTCAAAAACGGATATGACTGTTCAACATTTATCGAGGTCACAGGCGCATATCTAAAATAGTCGAAGTTTTTAATAGATGCTATTTTTACTAATCGTGGCGAAGCATCAACTAATTCACATTTTAGTAATCCGACTATTCGGATCATTATACAATGTAACATGTACACTCTAATCTGAAGCTTCGCATCTATCAATTTATTCGATACGTATCCCTAATGCCTGCCCTGTCGGCCTGTAGTGCCGGTACACAATCCAGGTTTTTTGCTGAGGGACGTTAGCCGTGCATTTCATTGTCATTTGTACGAGTGTGAGAACTTGAAGCTTTGCTTGGTCTAGTGTATGGCAAGTCAGTAGCATTATGTGTTGTAAGCATACGGCTTGACCATAGATTCAGACTATTTACGCTACTGTACCGCGTATTGCCGCTTACTAACATAATATAGATTACTACTGATTATTTATTTGACTGTGGCCACAAAGTTTCCGATGTCTATTGAAGAGTTATTTTACGTTTCATGGAGTGTTTGGTAACGTTAATGAAAACTAAAAATGTAATAAAAGAAGGTGGCTCATTTTTCGAGGAAAATGTAATATATTTTCTTCTTCAGATATTTAGTGTAATTTTTTTTTTTTAATTTCAACACTCTGTATCTCGAAAATTATTGATTTGTAAGCCCATATCTATATAATCTTTCTCTTCATCTCACGTGATATTTTTCTGCTGTTAAAAAATTGAAGATGTGTGTTCAAAGCAGGTGTACTGGTTTTAATTTTCAGAGCATGGTTTAAACAATTATTACTTATTATTTTAAACAATTAATTTAAACACAATAAGAAATAATTTAATAGTTTTTGTAGGTATACAGGGTGATCCATTAACTGTATCGAGCGGCTGTATATAGGAAACTAGACGTGCTACGATTATGGGGTAAAACATCTATTAACAAATACGGCCAAAAGAAATTGCTTTAAAATATTTTCAAGTTTGTAACTTCACCGGTAGGGGGCGCAACTGCTATAGTGTTACAAAAAATTGTCGGTTTTCCGAAATTTCGCTTATATAACCTAAGTTGAGAATACATTTTTTAGATACAGTGTTAAACCCTTCACAAGTTTTGTTTCAACTTTTTTTTTGTTATTACCATAGCAACGTCAGTATGAAGGACGCTATCTTGAAATTTTTAAATTGTCATAACTTCTAAATGCCATAATCGATTTCAATAAACGATGGCTCATTTTAAAGAACTATTAATAAAATTTATTTTTATGATATAGCAATAAAAATATTATTTTCTTACGCAACGGTAGATGACGCTAATGAGAAAAGTTTTGTAATTGTCTCCGTTTATTAAAAAAATTAAATGCAACGATATAGGTTTTTTTTCATGGCTTGATAGACCATTCATTATGGAAAACAAATGCACAAACCGAAGGTAGAAATCTTTTTTCGTTTTCAAGTTATTGCTAAAATAATGAAATCTTGTTGTTTCTTCTTGTAAAGAGAATGAGGGGGGGGGGGTAATTGTACTATACACAATAATACACAT
>NW_019419926.1:0-915 GCF_000390285.2 Anoplophora glabripennis
TACGTAGTCTTTGGATGAAAAATTTTATATTTACTAACCAGATGCCTTTTTGGAAGTTTGGAACAAACTTTTCTTATTCTTTTCTCGAACGGGGCTTTTTTGAAAAACATTCTCATCATACTTTTATATACAGGCTGTTTAAAAATCAAAGTACAGGGTGTTTATCTACTAACCAGCGAGGAAAGCACCGCGGAGCGGTGGCGAGGGCCGAAGGCCTGAGAGAAAGGTCAAACTCCGCGTCAGCTTAATTTTACTTACCTAGAAAATAAAAACTACTAGTTACTACTATTATATATTTATCCTCCCCTATTGCACAAGTAGATTCTACATTAATTCATTATTTAAAATTACTTTCCAATGGAGTTATTTGCTTTGCTGTCTGTGCGTAAAATTTATAAGAAAAATACTCTTGTCTTGTTTAATTTATTTTTTATAAAAGTTACATTTAATTTGACATTGGATGCAACATGGCGGATGGGCGGGGTTTAGTCGCTATTGTCGCCACTGTCATGTATAGAGCCACTGTAGTACCTAGTAGCAACTAATATCAGTTCAGAGTAACTCTAAGTTGCTATTAGCTACTCGCCATTATTCCATGGCTAGAAATTGGCCTCAATGATTTGGGATCGAGGGGGATTATCCCTCTTTATCCTGCCTCATCTCGTGTAGGCCTGGACAGCCTTCGTAGGTGGGCCCCATCCGTCGTCTACCCCGACCGCAAATGCGGCCGGTGTAGGCGCTTTGTGGGACCTCCTTTTGTCCTGGCTGGGCCCCGCCGGCTAGGGCCCTTTCTTCTGGCGCTCTTCTTGCTTCGCCGGCTCGTCTGTGTAAACCCCGGGGGTAGTGTCATGTTTATGTGTGGTATGGTTGGGTAGGGTAGTGCGGCTATGCAGCCTGGGATGCGCTTTGCTAAGG
>NW_019419926.1:1368-8944 GCF_000390285.2 Anoplophora glabripennis
TGTGTGTGTGTGTGTGTGTGTGTGGGAAGGTGTGTAAGTGTTAGTCGTGTGGGGATGCCCCCTCACGGGGGCGTACGTGTCTTTTGGTGTATTTCTCTGTCTGGTATATTGTTTGTCGGGGGTCGCAATTTTAAAGAAATGTATTCTAACGTAATGCAAAGGGATTCTTTCCAGGTAGCCTTAATAAAGGCAGGTAGAATTTGCTCCTTGCACAAACTTTCTCAAAAACACGTGTGCTCTGCTCGGCTGCCCGCTCGGAACTGATTAGCTACTAATAGCTATTATTTCTGCCCACAGACCACCTAGACTAGCTTATAGAGCGACTTTGGTGAAAACACTTCGGAGCCTGATTTGGTGCCCAGCGCCCAGTCGTGTCCTAGCATTTGACGTGTACGCATCGCTGTATTGTAAAACGTTGTATAAATACAAGTGATCGAGTTGGTGAAGAGAAGCGAAAAGTTTCCTTCTTTAGGTAAGTAAAAAAAAGAAATATATAAAATGTAAATATGTACGCCATTTTTCGGTTGACGTCACAAGTTTCCAGGGTTAGCTTTATAATTTTGTTCGCCCACATAGTGTAGTGATATTGTTATTATAAAATAATGAATGAATTACTGTAAAATATTTTTAGTAATTATTTACTTTATTGAGTCTCAAGTTTTTAAGAAATTTTACCAATTCCCGTCATTTCGAGATAGCTGAAAATTAATAAAATATTTTTTTCAATTGAAAAAATCGCAAACAAAACTAATTTCAAATTCATGTTCACTACCCGGGAAACGGAGAGTTGACAAAATGTGATTAGAAAAAATCAGAGAGTTTTGTGACAAAAAAAATAATTAGCAAGTACATTATAATATATATTGGCGGTTTTGTAATAACAAGTTCTCTAATAAAGCCAATAAAATGTAAAGACTGTGTAAATAGTTGAATGTCAAATACACAGTATTCGTACAGTCAATTAGTTTCTATTAAAGATAGTGGTTGTTTGAGGTATCCATCTCGAGATGTCGTAGTAATATGCCAAGAAACAGAAAAATTAATAAATTAATTTAATGATGAAAGCAGAACACCTAGGTTACAGAAAAATAAAATTGTTTATCATGTATTAAAAAAATTTCTGAATGCGAACATATTTGAAAATTTGCATTAACATCAACTCAATAATTTGCATAAAAATTGTAATCAGTTAATAGAACTTGTAAGGGCTGAATGTGAAAAGTATATCGATGTACGAATAAATCATGAAGTCAAATTATTTAATTCGGTAAAATCTACGAAAAGGCAAATATTAAATNGATTGCCGCCTCCAGGTCATGGTGACTGGGAGCGCGATGTTTCCTTGCATTACTGCTCGGAAGCGCTCCCAGTCAGTGAACCTCCTCGTGAAGGTGCCATCACTTCCGATCCTCCGCCCCAAATCCAGGGTAACTGGATTGTGGGCGGTAGACCCCTCGTGCTCGGTGGATATTTGAGCAGTCAGCGGAATGGATTTTAGGATAACTATGTCAAGTACGTCGGGGAGGCCGATTGGGTCCGTAAAAAGTTGGTTCTGTGAAGTTACAAAGCCCGCTATATATGATACCACATCTTTTTCATAGGGCGAAAGGTCAAACATGGTTTTTACGTAATCATGTTCGAATAAAGAAACGACACTTAATGTACTTGTGATTGGATCACAAACTGGCTATTTTATTTGAAAAAGAATACTTAGGGTCAGGGACAATTTATATCTAAAACCGGCACTGCCTCAATGTGTTCTAAGATCTTGACTAGCTTTGCATTGTATATTTAATAAAATAAGACTTGATATTTAGCATATGTTAGAAAATCAAATTGATTCTGGTACCTCGAATCACGAAACACTTAGGTTAATATGATTGATATGATTTATTTTTATTATTATTTATATATAAGTATTAGTTAAGGTCGATAACTCGTTATCATTTTTATGTATATTTGTACATAATGTGTATTTTTATATGAATTTTTGTGAAGATGTATTGATTTTAAATTTCAAAAAATGTTTGCTATTTTATATAAATAAACCACTTTTACTCTCTTCTGGATTCCGTTTTATTGTACCCATTTTATTTTACATTCACTATCTAATATTCTCATAAATTACAATTAGCAAGTTGTATAATTAGATATATAAAATAATAATTGATAATTTTACTCTGTAAATAATTGATAATTTTACTCTGTTAATAGTAGTTATTAAATTTCATTTGAAATAATCCGCTAAATTTTCAGGCTTGCGCAGAATTGACAAAGTGCAACATGTACACTTTTTATCCCCCCTTTTTGGGAACAAGGTCATTAATGTAAAAGATATGCAGTGCTCGGTATATTGTAAAAGTATGTGTCTATAAGTGTCTATAACGTCAGGTACATACATACGTAGTCAACGGCTTGTCTAAGGAGAGGGTTGTCGGTTGTCGCGTCTGACGCTGGCGGCCGCGTCTATGCATTTTTGGGTGTGTGACCGTATTGTTTGTGACGCGTTAGTGTACTTTAAGTCTTGTAAGTAAAATGTCAGTGTTTCTTACGTACCAGGGCGAGGCTGTGGCCGTGCGTAAGGCTGTTTTCCACAGCCTGCAGTGATCTAATGTGGCTTTTTGCCGCGTAACCCCCACGCCGCGGAGGCGTAGGTTAGCTGCGGTTGAAATACCACCTTGATTAACATTCGCTTATTCTTTAAACTTAGGGTATTGCTCTCCTTGAGTAAAGGATAGAGCTTAGTCCTGGTGGTCCTCGCTCGTGCTACTTTCTCCGCGATGTGCGTGTTCCACGTAAGTCGCCGGTCCATCGTCACGCCCAGGTATCGCGTATGGCGGCCCCAGGAAATAGGTTCCTGTGACAGCGTCAGTACATAGCTTATACAGCTCCCCAACTGTCTTGGCGGGAATGGTTAGCGTCGATTTCGTCGCGCAGCGTTTATGCCCCGCCTTCCAGCGGAAAAGACGGCTTTGACGTTCGTTCAGGCGAGTAACGACAACGGGTAGTAAGAATTGCAATCATAGGCGTGGGTATAATTTATATATTTCTATATTTCAAGATAATTTTAAACAATTATCCACAAAAAATAACATTTGTAGTACATTTCTTGAATTAATTAAAATACTACCTTTTAGTCATCCGTGTGTCATTCTTTTCCGAAAGAATTTGTATTTAGGTTATATTTAAGGGTTAGAATTTATTATACGTTATAAACTATAAACCAAAATTTATGCCCCGCCTTCCAGCGGAAAAGACGGCTCTGACGTTCGTTCAGGCGAGTAACGACAACGGGTAGTAAGAATTGCAATCATAGGCGTGGGTATAATTTGTATATTTCTATATTTCAACATAATTTTGAACAATTATTCACAAAAAATAACATTTGTAGCACATTTCTTGAATTAATTAAAATACCACCTTTTAGTCATCCATGTATCATTCTTTTCCGAAAGAATTTGTACTTAGGTTATATTTAAGGGTTAGAATTTATTATACGTTATAAACTATAAACCAAAATTTTAGGAATATTCAAAAAATAAATATAATAATGGAGAAATCTGTAATGATTATATTTTTAATACTATATATTGTTATTATATTTTTTGTATATTATATTATAGGTATGTTTTATAATATGTATAAGTATTAGTCCAGGCTGTATCGTTGCTCCCGCTACTAATGGTCAAAAATTGTTTAAACAATTTTTTTTAAACAAATTCATAATTTTCGATTTTTTCGCTCGAAATACATTTTAATAGGTTTTTGGGGGTATCCTGAACAAATAAGTTCAAATGCAACTTTTCTCTAAAATCTACCATTTTCGAGATATTACCGATTTTTTGTTCGAAAAAAACGCAATTTTAAGAACGGAAATTGAAGTCCCGTTTCATCTAACAAAGTACTACAATATTCATATAGATGTCGCTACAGGAAATACGTTTATAGTAAAAATAGTATGATAATTTCATTCATTCAAATTCCGGCAAAATACACCTTGCACGCACACGTGCACGATAATCAGTTGTCCGGCCTATACGTCCATCTCACTCTCTTGCTATCTCATAATTGCATATGAAAAGAGAAGGGTAATAAAATAATAAAAACTCCAATTTGCGGCCGCCGGTTTTTTGTTCTGAAAATGTTTCTATCTTCT
The DNA here is from genome assembly GCF_000390285.2 of Anoplophora glabripennis. Taxonomy (NCBI): domain Eukaryota; kingdom Metazoa; phylum Arthropoda; class Insecta; order Coleoptera; family Cerambycidae; genus Anoplophora; species Anoplophora glabripennis. The sequence goes on from NW_019419926.1 coordinate 5,525, forward strand.
ACATATTATTATGTACATATTTACAAAAAAGGAGGATGGCAAGTGGTTGTACAAATTTATAACATTTCAGCCAACTAAAAGTTTTATTTCATATTATTTTCTACATTTTAGTACTTATATGGATTCGGACTAGAGTAGGTGCGAATGTAGTTATTTCTTGTATGGATGTTTGAGCTGTTATCTTTTATTGTTGCGTTGTGGCTACGAAATATTTTATTTGTGAAGTTTACTATTTTTTATATGAAGGAAAAAAACATTAACAGAGTAAGTATTACAATTTGCTAGGCATAGTTGTACTTAGTACTAAATTCAAGTAAATAATAGGTATTAAAATAAATATGTAGTTATTGTATTTGATTATTTGAAAATAAAAATTACATATGCGACAATGGACTTTCCGCTTACTTAGCCGTAATATAAATATGACATATTGTTGTCAGTGTTTCTTACGTACCAGGGCGCGTCGGTGGCCGTGCGGAGGGCCAAGTTTTCCACAGCCTGTAGTGACTATAGGTGGCTTTTTGCCGCGTGACCCCACGCCGTGGGGGCGTAGGTTAGCTGCGGTTGAAGTACCACCTTGATAAGCGTTCGCTTTTTCATTAAACTGAGGGTGATTCCACCTTTGAGTAAGGGATAGAGCCTAGCCCTGGTGGTCTTCGCTCGCGCCACCGTCTCCACGATGTGCGGTTCCCAAGTATGACGCTGGTCCATCGTCACGCCCAGGTATCGTGTTTGTCGATTCCAGGAGATGGGTTCGTGGGATAGTGTCAGTCTGCGAGGTTTTGTGGGATTTCTCGTTTGGTAAAAAGGATAGCCGAACTTTTGTTGGGATTATTTTTGACTCTCCACCTGTTCCACCAGGTTTCAAGTTGGTCTAGGGCGTTTTAGAGGAGGGAGGCGGAATATCTAGGATCTAGGATCTACGGATTGGGAAGTGATTGTCAGGTCGCCGGCGTATAAGTATATGTTGGTGTCGGGGGGATGTGGGATGTCGGAGTTGTAAATGGTGTATAGGTGACGACCTGACAATCACATCCCAATCCGTAGATCCTAGATATTCCTTCCTTTGAGTAAGGGTTTCGGTGGTGTAGGTAGGATTTTATGAGTTTGGTATATGTATATTTGTCCATTTGCTTGCTTTTTACGATTGTTTTTGTTTTGTTATCTTAACTTTATATATGTAAATAATATGTGTGTAATTAGCCTGCCTGGTAATTGGTATTTAGCTGTTGGGCAGATGTATCTTAAAATAAAATAAAATAAAAATAAAATATGGGATATTGGTTGGTGAGCATTTTCATCAGTAGGCCTTCATGCCAAACCGTATCGAAGGCCTTTGCGACGTCCAGGGAGACAGCACCAGTGTACTGTCCCCTGTTGAAGGCCGCCGTGATGTGCTCGGTAAGGCGAAGGATTTGGAGTTCAGTGGAGTGATTGAGTCGGAAGGCGAACTGCTCGTCTGGAATGACTCGCAGTTTTTGGGAGTACCCACTTAGACGGGTTAAGATGATTTTTACTACCACTTTTCTCATAGTCGGGAGCAGGCTAATGGGCCGGTAGTTGGACGGGAAGGTGTGATTTTTGTTGCGTTTTGGGATAAGGATTATGTTTGCTGTTTTCCAGCGGGTAGGGAAGTGTTTTAGTCTAAGTGCCGTGTTTGTTATGGTTAGTAGGGCCATGAGGCCCTTGTGTGGTAGTCGTTTAAGTGTCGTGTAATGTATATTGTCGGGTTCGGGGGCTTTTCTGTTTTTAAGTCTGCGTATTGTCAGTCTTAGTTCATCAAGGGATTATGTCATTATCTGGTTCTTTGTCGTCGCGTCGGGCCCCGCCTCAGCCACTGTCTCGAATTCCTCGTCGTCGTCGGGCAGCTGAGGCAGTCTACCATGCAGTTCCAGGCTGTCGGCGAAAGCCTCGGCCTTTTCCTGGTTCGTGTAAACCACCCATTTTACGGCAAGCGGTCTATCACAGGTCCCTCTGCGTTTTCCAGAGGCTGTTGTCTTGTGGATCCAGCGACTCCAGGTGCCTAGCCCAGTTGTCCTGGGCCAGTTCACCCAGAGCCGCCTTCACCCGTCTGTTAAGTACATTTAAGTCTTGTCTATGTCGGGGGAGGCGAGTGCGGGTGGAAAGACGTTTCGCACGCCGTCTGTCACGTATTAAGTTTTTTATGTCATCGGGGAGGGTGCCCCGGGGGTTTGTCAGTCGGGGGACAATAGTCTCCGTTGTAGTCTGAGTCAGGGCGTTTTTAATGTCAGTCTCAAGGGAGAGGATTGCCGCCTCCAGGTCATGGTGACTGGGAGCGCGATGTTTCCTTGCATTACTGCTCGGAAGCGCTCCCAGTCAGTGAACCTCCTCGTGAAGGTGCCATCACTTCCGATCCTCCGCCCCAAATCCAGGGTAACTGGATTGTGGGCGGTAGACCCCTCGTGCTCGGTGGATATTTGAGCAGTCAGCGGAATGGATTTTAGGATAACTATGTCAAGTACGTCGGGGAGGCCGATTGGGTCCGTAAAAAGTTGGTTCTGTCGGTCCGAGTATGACTATGTCATTGTCATGCATGTCAACCTAGCCCAGCAAGGCCCGACTTGCTGNCGGTGGATATTTGAGCAGTCAGCGGAATGGATTTTAGGATAACTATGTCAAGTACGTCGGGGAGGCCGATTGGGTCCGTAAAAAGTTGGTTCTGTCGGTCCGAGTATGACTATGTCATTGTCATGCATGTCAACCTAGCCCAGCAAGGCCCGACTTGCTGCGGTCGTGCTCCCGCTGTGCCACGCCGGGGACTTCGCGTTAAAGTCCCCGATAGCGATAGTCTGGGACCAGGAAAGGATAATGTCAAGGTCTGTGTCAAGTATGGGGCGTCGGGGCGGGTGGTAACAGGACACCACCGCGCCGTCTCCATGCCGTAGCGATCTCACCGCTCTCACCACGGCCTGAGTTTGGAGACGCTGCAGCGGATAGTGGTCGAGGCACTTCTTTACCACAAGTGCAACACCACCCCCGTTATAGTCTCTGTCTTGTCTATAAATGTCATAGTCAGTGATGGAGATTCGGGAGGCCTCGCTAAGTTTGGTTTCCTGGATATGGCCATCACGTCTCCACGTCTATGTCTAGACCCTAGATAAATGATACTGTAGATGGGAAACTGGGAACAGATTTCGTGGTCATCAACAGCGCTAACTGTTGACACTTTCTCCAACTTCTATTGCTTTCGTTTTCTAGGAATTATCGGTATTACAGTGAATTAAATTACCTGTAGCCGGTGAAAGATGCAAGCGCCATATAGTTTTACGCTCTACAACTATATACCTACCCAATATTTGTTTTGGGTATTCTGCCGCCGCTAAATTTAAAATTACATAACAAATCTCACCCTACACAGATCACTCAGAAATTGGTTTTGTAAAATAATTTTCACGTAGA
>NW_019419927.1:0-4896 GCF_000390285.2 Anoplophora glabripennis
TGTTTTTTTGTTCAAGAATTCAGTATCTTAAAGCCCGATATCAGGGTGCGGTGTGTATAATCTACAAAAATTAAGCTACAGCTTCCTAACGATATTTGTAATAGAAAAGTCTTAAATGAAAAAGTTGAATTTTTGCGTTTTTTTTTTTGTAAATCAAAGTTCAATTATGAATCAAAATGTTTTCTCTGGAACGGTTCTGTCTGTGTGCTGTACGCTGTACGAGTTACGTGCTGTAGATCAGCCGCGTTAACAAATCGTCGTTGAAAGATATAAAGATACTTCTCAATTTTCGGGTAATTTTTCAATGCAAAAGTACAGACTAAGAAAAATAGATGTTTAAAAAAACTGATATTTTCTTATTATAATAATTAATAGTAATTACTATCTTAAATGCATTGTTATTACTTTCTAAAACATAAAACGATGTGTATCGGCTGAAAATTGTAGAAAACTCTATTAAAAAAAATAAATAAATATTAAAAATATATAAGTTTGTCGATCTACCGACCTAGTGTGACTGTTCTGAAGTAAATGAAAGGAATCGTTGGGTAAAATGAATTGCATAAACCGCATTTTTAATAAGATTAAGAGGTTGACAATAATCATAGCAGCGTATTTTACTTTTGTTGGATATTTGTCACATCAAAGTAGTTTGTTTCTGTGAAATATTTTGTTTATTATTTTAATCACAAAGAAGTTTTATTTGACTGGTTAATTAACAACATAGTTAGTTAACAACTTCTTATAGTGACGATTGAAAAGAAAATGTTTAGTCCAACAATATCCCTTTTTTATTTTAGAAAACAAAAGAGCGATTTAAATTCTGACAGTTTTAATTCGAGAGAGCTTTCTCCATTTTTATGTCGATAATAAGGACGGCTTCAGTAGCATTTTCAGATTTAAAAAGTTTCTATGTCAACCTTATCTCAAAAAAAGGAAACGTTTTTGTAAAATTATTTAAAAACGATTCTTTGATTTGCTTAGACCCTTACAATGACAAAAAATTGTAATTTGTAAATTGTAATTGTGTAAATGTTTTCTTTGAGATTTGAGTTTGATTATCGTGACAGGCAGTTATAAATTTTAATAAGTTTTTATTAATTGAGTTATACTAATAATTGTCATACTAATTTGAGTTAGTTGTCCTAATTATAAGAAATGAGACACATGAACAACGTTTATAGAAAAAATATAGCTAGTGTCCATATTTAGAACATATAATTCATTTTTGAGCATGCATTCCTGAAAATGGATATTTTGAGAACTAAAAATAGTAAGTCAAATGCCACTGTTTTGGACTAAACTCCAAAATAATCATGGAAAAACCATATGACGTATTTTATGTTTTTATCTAGAAAACAGCANAGCAGGAAAGTCTACTTCATTGGCACATTGCCGTAAAAACCATCTGCAAAAACGCACTCTTTATCACAATCCGGGGGTAAAATCTGTTGAACTAGTTGCAGATGATAGGGGTGCAATAGCTGGCACCTTAATATGCGATGTACGGTGCGAGATGAGGTTCCTACTTGCTGTGGGAGTCGTCAAGTACTAATTATGGGGTCTTCGTCAAGATTTTCCAACACTGCATCTTCAACATTAAGGTTCACTTGCTGACCACGTCCTTCTCCTTGAGGAATAACATTTCCTGTATTTCGCAGCCGCTGAACGCACTATAAGTTTGTATTTGCACATGGGGGGTGATGTTGTGGCCATCGTTCCCGGTACAACCTAGTCGCTGCGAGCGTATTTTCCCTGGCTGCACTATACACTAACACCATATCGACAGATTCGGAAATAATAAATGCATTGTCTTCTCGATTCATTGTAAAACTAGTTTGTACACAAACTAAAAAATTAAGCAAAGTAAGAAATAAGAATCTCGTTTTTAATGTAATCGGCACGCTATTCTTATTTTTTACTTCTTTACAAAAATTGCACTGGCCTATCGTGGAATTACAAAATAAAAAGTTTTGTCTGGAATCTTTCCCTTTTTAACACTGATGGGTCGATGAACGATGTTTAATATTTTATAATTAAGTGAATAATGAATTCAATACAAATTTTTTGACAATGTAACCTAACTTAAATAATTATAAGGTTGCATCTCGAGTCGCATAAAAACATTTCCAAAGTTTTTAATAAATATTATTTAACCTTCATTTTCGTTGAATAAATGAACTTTAATGTACAAAAAAAAACGCGAATATAGAACTTTTTCGTTTAAGAGTTTTCTATTACAAATATCATCAAGAAGCTGTAGTTTAATTTTTATAGATTATACACGCCACACCCTGTATAGTAATGTAATTATTATCTTCGCTAATAAACATTGTTTTTCAAGCTTTTTTTTATAAATGTTTTGATTTCTAATAGTAGCTTTAAGACCTTCATGATACGTTTTTAGGTATATTTAAAGTAGGATGGTTTTCAGGACGATATATGCCAGTTATAGAATTACCTTTCATTTCCTTAGCTCTAGTAAGAAATCTTTGACCTGCCCATAACCCTTAGACCCGCCATTATGTTCGTTTCGGTTATTGTTGATTCTAAACGTGCTACGGAGAGAAACCATTCATCAGACAATGGTGATCCTCTGAGACGTTACGTAGTGGCTTCTGTAATATTCAGGAATTTGAACTTGTATTTCGGTAACTAAATATTTAATCACATTTTTACTATTCTGACAACTTGATAAAGTTTCACACGCCATTCGGGGCACCTTGTATAAGCAATCAATAGATTTGTAATGAAACTAAAACAAATTAATATTATGTTATTTTTCTACAGTTAGAAATTGATAAAAATTTGTAGCTTTTACGTAACGGAGAGAAGTCAAAGGTTACTCCTTAACGATTAGAAAAGAGAATGTGCCATATCAATTCCAGTCACATCTTTAATAATTTTTTTTTCTTCTGTTCAGAATTCTCTTCAGGATACCTATAACAAGCGGTGCGCAGGCGATTATTTCAGCTTTATGTAAAGTCCTCTAGAGTTTTATTTTTGTCAAAGGCCGCAAAGCTGTCATTTACATATCTTAATCGCATTCATAGAAACTCCTGAAAATATTCCTTGAGGCTTTTGTACAGTCATTGGAACTATACAAAAAGTGTTGTTTTATCTCAGAATGTATAATTACAAATTGTCTTCGAGTTAAATCCTTTGCGTTTGCTATGAATACTGTGAATTTTACTATGTAAGCGTGCTTATATGTAAATACTGATATTTAAAGTACCACAAGCTTACATTGCACTTTCTTAGCCTTACCTAGAAATCTTTGACCTGCCTGTTGGTCTCAGCCTAAGCTCTGTAGGGGCGAATCCGCTGTCAGAATTCCTAGGGCCGCCCGCTCTGATGTTGATTTCGGTTTTTGTTGTTGGCTCTGATACCGCTATGGAAGATACCGCTCTTCAGACAATAGCGGTCCCTGAGACTTTCCTTAATGTCCTGTGTAACTGGTTCCATGCAATACTTCCAAACGTTTCGCCATTCTTTACAGTCGACATTTTTCGTAGTGACTTTACTGGAGAACCGATATCAACGTCAGGCGGCTTAAGGATTCTGATAGCGGATCCGCCTCCACAGAGCCCAGTCCGAGAACAACAAGGGTGAATCAAAGATTCCTAGCTAATGCTTAGGAAGCGCGTTTTAAGTCTGTGACTAACGGTTGCTACGATCTCAGGGAGGCAGAAACACGTACTTATCTCAGTTTTATCAATATATTCCTGGTTACATACATTACACTTAAAATACAATTTTATCAATACAGTGGGTAATTTTTCTTGACGTATAATAGTATAACAGTGACAGTTTATCGTGCGTACATCGTACAACCTCCTTCCAAGTCCCACTGCACACTGCCCCGCACTTCAGTGCANCTACGATGAGCTCGGATTTTAGTTGTATTGAAGTACAAACAATAATAGTAATGTCAAAACAAACTTTTGAGAATTTTTATTTTCAAAATATTGACTTTCTCCATGTATTAAACTTCATGATCTTTACATATTTAGATTCCTTGAATTTTTTTACTTTTTTTGATACCAGTAGCGTCTTTCTATGTTAACTTTTAAACTTTAACCAAAATTTACTAAATTTTGAAAATTGTAGTTAAATTACGTTATTTAGCTTAATTTTCTGTACGTCTGTCTATTCACTGTCCTTACTACTACCCCTTTTTCACTTTTAAAACAGTCTTTATCTGTTTTTTGAGACTAAACGAATGACAATGACAATTTCTAGGTTCCCCGAGAACTTTTAAAGTTTACACAGAAATTTGCACTTGGATTGGAGAGTAAATACAATTTAATTATGATGCTATGAAGGTCCTTTACACTCTACACATAATTTTGCAGTTCTACAACCCCTTTAAAACTAGAAATTTACAAATTTTTCCGAAGCAACAATCTGGCAACATTTAAACTATATATGAAACCTTTTATAGTGGCTCAGGTTTAATTCTATACATAAATACTGATTAGGGTTTCTGGTCGAGACTTCTCGAAGCGAGAATTCCCGGGAAATCTGGCCTTACTCGAGACAAGAAGAAGACGAGAAATTTAAAAATCACGCGCGTCTTAAGTTCTTGACTGGAGTTCGTTTCGTTCATGCGTTAAATTCGTTTCTCGACAAATAACCGAGCGGTTAAAGTGGTTTCTCTACCAGCTCATGATTTATTTATTTTAAGTTTTTAAGGCCTTAGTTTACTTTGATGATTCTTTTTTTTTAATGTACAGGGTGATTCACTATATTTTGACCCCTCCCTTTAACTTTTTTGTTTTAAGAGTTATAAAAAAATGTGAAATACAAAAGTTGCACGATTTTTTATGAAGTTTTCGAAAATGATAGTAGAAAAACAAATGAAGTTCAAACAAAATGGCCGCGGATGTTAACTTT
>NW_019419927.1:5667-7465 GCF_000390285.2 Anoplophora glabripennis
TTTTTTTTAAGATTTCTTCGGTTAAATTCCTTATTTACTATTTATTTAATTAAAAGACTGCATGATTCATGATTATTAATAATTATTATTGGAAGAAAACTACGATTCAAAAATATTGAAATAAACATAAGTATATTGAAAGTGTTTAATAAAAAAACAAGTTAAAGGTTTTTAAGAAGAAACTCAAAGTTTAATTTAGTTTTGTTAATAGAAGTAGAAACGTAAGTAATTTATAAAAATACTGAATAAATAATAAATGTTAATGATGATTGTTAAGTATAATAGCATGTTTATATTTCGCATTGCAATACCAAAATTATGACTTTTTTAAGTTTTAGAAATTTCTCGAGAATTCGAGAATTCCCGGGAATTCCTAGTCGAGAATTCTCGAGCCCGAGAAAAAAAATAGGCCGAGAAATCAGAAACCCTAGTACTGATCATAGGTATGCTGCACTTTACTTTTATTTTTATACCAGATTTATTGCATGCTACTTCTTTATGTGTAAAACTCCCATCATCTTCCGTCGATAACTTATCAAAATTGTGATATTTTTCCAATACCTGTACATTTACATGATATCTGACATTACAAAATAGTTCTTTAATATTCTTTTTAACATTTTTGTGCTGCGTAAATGCATTTTAACAATTGTTGAATATGTAAATTCAATTTTAGTCACACTTTTGACAGTTGAGACGTTTCATAGAACAATATTAAGACTTATAAAAACAACAGATTTATTTTATATACAAAAAAATCCTTCATTTTACTTTATTCTGTATTCCACACCCTTTTTGTGTCAGACTCTACTATACTACAGTTAAATATTTTAATTTACTTCAAGAATTTTATATTTTGGCACCTTTTTTGGTCAGTTTTAAGTTATCAAGCAAACAAATCATAACAGTATTTTCGCATGGTAATTGTTGGATGCTGACGATTGCACTTGTTTAAAGTTGTCGACTAATTTTACTCATCTGCTGGATAAAAATAATAAAACATACGTGAATTTTGTTGCCGGAATGTCAAATTTGACAGGTGTATGAAACAAGTTGTAAGATTCAGGAAATTTTCATGAATTCAAGTCATAGATATTATAAACTACTGGACTCGCCCAACTGTCATTTTGCCTATTGCCTTTTTTTCGCGACTGAATATTGGTGAATATCTGACTTGTAGTCACTATTTCCATCTCTTTTGATCTTAGTTGTCATATGATAGTTTAAATCTCTTCACTCACTCATACTACACATACCACAACATACAACTTCACTCGCGAAAAAAAGCCTTATATAAACGGCAATCGCTCAGACGTGTGCGAGAGAGATGGAGCTTAAGCTTCGTTTACCGACTTTCGACTGCAACACGTTACATTTAATTCAACCAATCAGCTAGCCATACTCGATTCCTTACCCCTTTTTTCTGTTGGGCCGTATTCAAAGACTTTATAAAAATAATATAGACAGAAAGACAAAAAAAAAATCATTTTTTCCAGTAGTGTAGGTATGTAAAAAGGTTTATTATTATTACTGGCCACATTACATGTAACATGTAATTTGAATTGTTTTAGCTATAATATTCCAAATAGTTTTTATAATGCCTTGCCGTGTTATTTTTTCTTTTGATTATCAAAATAGGTATTGGGGTTGTTTTATTCTTTATTTATTTTACATTTATTTTTAATCACAAGAAAATCACACATAACGGCAGCTTTTCGTCGTGAGAGCGGGTCGTAGGTTAGGAAGCAGCTAGCTAAAATTGTATATACTGTATGGTGTTAAATTAGGGCGCCACGTA
>NW_019419928.1:0-7409 GCF_000390285.2 Anoplophora glabripennis
AAAAATCTTTATTGCCAACCTTAAAATATAACACTGAATCTACAATATATTTTTATAGAATGTAAAAAATACAGTTTTAGTATAGTCTTTCCGATCTCAATTGAAGAACCAACAGCTTGATAGTATGTACCAGGTTCGGTCGCTGACGCAGCAACTTGGCATTGAAATATTTGAAAAACTTGTTCCCATATTTATTTAGCCATACCCATAAACAGGTCTGGTCGAATTAAACGTGGAGGCGATAGAAATGTATACGCTCAGTTGAAGAATGCGAGCGCGAGCAAAGGAAAACGATCACAGTTGCATTGGGCTACTGGGCAATAAATCACAGCAGATGACAAGTGGTTGATAAATTGCTCAGNTATTTTGTTTACTAATATTATCACAACATGGCATTTTGGAGACCTTTTGAAGCGGAACAAAAACGAAATTTACCACCAATATAATAAAATTGTTTGAGGACATAAATAATTAAAATATGTTGTTGGCCAAATGAACATAGAAATTTTCTACACATTATATGTATACAAATTATTATAATTTTTTACCTTTAGCAGAAAATTTTTTTAGGGACGCCTATGAAACTCATTAAATTTTATTACCAGACGTTTTTTTCATGTTCAACTGACTTCAGAAAGACTATACGTAGATATATAAAAGAAAAACTCCACAAATACTTGTATTACTCAAACTTTTGTTATTTTATTGAAGCAGGCAGTGTACGAAATAATTTGCAATAGTTTATTATTACACAGTAACCCAGCTCCTAATCTAAAATAATACAGACAAAACAATTAAATTTTGGTATTTTTTTGATACAAATAACAGTTAAATTTAAAAATATGTAGATAATAGTTATAATGTAGCAGAATATTTGGAAGCGTTAAACACAACGTGACATTTGTTATGCCGCCATTTCGCGGCAAAATAAAAATAATTGGTTGGGGTACTTGGTCAATCTGGGGACTTTACTCGCTAGTATTCAGAGACTTTGTAAAACGTGATGTTATTCAAAGGAGGGGACCTGTAGGATTGTGTACAGGTAAACAAATGCAAGTTGTTTAATTAAGAATTTGACGCGAGGTTAATGGGAGGTTCCTGAGGTCAAAATAGTGTAGTTGAGCCAAACTATATAACTAAGAGAAGTTTTGTGGTCGAGCCAGGTGTCCCCAGCAAACATAAGCTGCTATAAAGCTATTATTTATGCTGCAGACTGAGTGAAATATATTCATTGATAATAAACTGATTTAAGCATACACAGATAAGTCAGCAAGACAATTTGAAATTCCTTTTGTTTCTAAATTAATTTGATTTAATTCATATAAACAAATTAATATTCTCCGAAGTCGTTCGGAAATGTGTACTTTTTCGGCCCAATCTCAGAACCCAAAATACCGTATTCTAGTATTTTGGTTCGATGCTAAGCAACCATCAGCAAACAGTAGTTTTTTATCTATACTTTATACAGTAAATACAACATTTATTGAACGTATTCCACATATTAAACGTTTATTATAGCTATTTATTTATATTTATAGTTATGTTGCAGTTTGTACTATTAAACATTGGCTGAACTTTACTCGAAAAGTCAGCGACATTATTGCTGGTAATTATTTCTTCTTCGACAATCACTCCCCTCTCCAAATATGTTATCTGCTATGTCTAGTTTATTTGTAAAATATTCTTCTACATAGCTTTCGGTAACGTTTGATGATTTCCATCCTCGCATGTGGCATATCGCTTTAACATAATTAAATCTGCCCCAGCATTAACCAGAATGGTCGCAGGGGATCAACAGAAACTATGTCCCGTGTATTTAGGTACCTGCATTTAGCAAATTTAAAAATTTTGCGACAATTTGAGGAATTTTAACAAACGATGTATACATTCTGCTTGCCTGCAACCATTCCCACTTGAATATTTAAAGAAAAAGCGGCAACTTTCAAAATTTTCTGGGCGACATGCAACATATTTTCTATACAGTGGCATATAAGACTCGATTTTTTCACGTTATTATACGGTATTTTAATCAAAACCTTCGATCCTAAATCATCTATATCATTCGAATTTAATTGATACAATTCATCACAACGACATGCACCAGCAACACATTTTTTTCAATGCAATAAGTCTTGAAACGTTTGTTGTAGCTTGTACTTTTTCCTAAATTTGTTTGGTAATAAATTTCACATAAGTCACTTTTTTTGTAGCTGCCACTAACTCTGGTGGTGTTCCGGACATCTGAATATCATCACTGCTATTCATTTTAAATATATTTTTTAATATATTTTAGCACATATAGGCATTAAAAGGAATTTGAGCAATAAATAATGGTTGTCAAGGAAACGACTTCATAAGCAATTAGATTGTCATGAAGAAATGTTAGGTATGCGTTAATAAAAATTTCCTAGTTTATATTAATTAATTAATATTGTTTGTGATTTCAGAAAAAAATAGTACCTATGTGTACTTCGCAGTAAAGGCACAGTTCCGGACTTAATGCTTGTCGTCCGAGAATGTATTGCTTTTACTGCTGTATTTCCGATATCAATTGAAGAACCAAGAGGTTGGTAGTATGTACCAGGTTCGGTCGCTGACGTAGCAACTCGGCATTGAAATATTTGAAAAACTTGTTCCCATATTTATTTAGCCATACCCATATACAGGTCTGGTCGAACTAAACGTGGAGGTGGTAGAAATGTATAATCCCAGTTAAAGAATGCGAGCGCGGACAAACGAAATACAAAGACAGCTGCATTGGGACACTGGGCAATAAATTTCAGCTGTTGACAAATTGCCCAGCAGTGCAGTGCAGCAATGCGGAATTTGGTGTGACTATTAATCATTGATATTACAGTTGCGAAAGGGAGAAATAATATTATTACAACATGACATTTTGGAATGGAACAAAACAAAATTTACCATCAATATAATAAAATTGTTTGAGGAATAAATAATTAAAATATGTTGTTGGCCAAATGAACATATAATAGAAATGTTCTACGTATTACATACAAATTATTATAATATTTTACCTTTAGCAGAAAACCTTTTTAGGGACGCCTAAGAAAGTCAATAAATTTTATTGCCAGGCGTTTTTTTACATGTTCAACTGACTTCGGGAAAGACTACACACAGCATACTTTTTTTAAAATATAGTAAAAAAAGCCTTTATCTCGAAAACTATTAAGTTTTGAATTTCAATTGTCATTACTCAAGCATTATTAAGCAAATTTGGTTTGGGTCAAACTGATCTACAAAATGTTTTCAAATGTGATATTATAATTTTAAAGAGATTTTAAACTATTGTTATAACAGACATATTTACATTGTATTCTATAGATGTCGCTTTTTAATATTTTAATGCAATTATTTATTAAGTTTCGATTTGATTTTTTGGTGAGTTAATGTTAATTTAGGTGTTAATGTAATGTTTTTTTTAGTATTTGTAGTAGAGTGAATAGTGAAATATTTTTGCGTAATTTGCGCACACATACAATAATATCGAACTTATATACGTGATTTTAATATACTGGGAATGTCGTCAAAATACTATACAAGCATCTCGCTTCATGCAGAGAGAGATATCCTAATAACCCAGACTCCAGAGATTGATGAATAATTCAAAGAAACATCCTTTATTCTTGCTGTACTAAAATGTTACCGCTGACAAAGACTAATCACATAAAAAATAGCTGCACAAGGAGATTCAAATGTCATCCTTTTTTTCCCTAAAAGTTTGAAGTATGCTTTTTTCTGTTAATATGTTTAATTGTATTCAAGAAGAAAAGCTGCCTGATGAAACAATTCCAAGCAAAATGTAGAAATAAAACGATCTCTTTGCAACGACTATTTTTTACTTGATTAGTGCATGTTAAGGACGATAATATGCCAGCAAGAATGCAGAATGTGTTTTTCTATTGAGTTTATATACGTATCATTTTCCATTTTCCCCAAAACCCTAAGTCCATAAACCCATAAGCCCATAAACCTATAAACTATCTAACCTATAAATTATTTAACCCATAAACTCCAAACCCATAAACTCTAAAAATCGAGAAATAACTGTTGAATTTCAACATGCGATTTCTCAAAGACGAAAAATGATATCGGGATAAATCCAAGTGAGTTTTAAAGAGTAAGTATAGTACTTTAAGACCGCACTAATGGTTTCAGCAAAAAAATACCTTTCCATGTAACATAACCTCAAATATGTCGCGATTTTGTCACTTTTAGATTAGGATATCTCGAACACCAGATCCAATTGAGAAATTTTGACTTCGGATTCGAACTCAGCGCACCAAAATCCTTGGGGAAAGTATATTCTTGTTATTGGGTGAAAATCTTGTCAGCCTGTGTTACAACCAATTGTTTAGTTGGTATTAGCGTAGTATTTTTGCAGTTGTTTCTCACAATATCAGCATTTAGAAGTCCTGTCTGTGTTTGACTTAAGGAGGTATATCGGGGTCCGAGGGAAGTGAGGAGCGCAGTGGGGTCCCATGCTTTTCTTATGGGACTAAAGCCAGCTGCCAATTTGAAAAAATTTAATTCTATTGAAATTATTTGCGATAAACATTGTCTATATAGAAAAGAAATCTCATATGCACATAGCACACATATTGACTAATTAACAACATAAAAATATCATATTTAAGTAGTTTTAAATTATATTTACTGAACGTATAAAGACTAAGTAGATGTGGCAACAGCGCTAATAATTGACTAGCAGTTGTACACTCTGCGAACCTACAGACCTCGGACATCGGAGATATTGCGCGTCAAATTCTGGTAAAGTTGGGTACGCGTTCAAAAATGTATTGTGTGTAAACTATGTGCAATATATTATTATATATAGCAAATATATCGTATTATCCTCGCGAAGATTTGTATCCTTTATTTAAAATCCGTAAATCATGTGAACTGGTAAAACACCCAGAAAATAATGATGTTAATTTAGTTCTAAAGAAATGAAATGACACTCGCGCCCATCTCTCGTCCAGGTCAAAGAAAATGTTGGATGCAATTTTGAAGGTTCTGTGATAGAAATTACATTATTACTCACTGTTCGTGTTTTTAATCTCTATTTGAGTAGTTACAAAAGTTTTGCAACTATAACTAATTATTTAGATATAAAGTTTGCTGAGAAATATTTATATTCGTATGTTATTCTGTACAAATGCTTTTTCTCAAGTATTACTAATTATATTAATCATGTAAAGAAAACTTTATGTAACCCTAAATATTGCTGGGTAATGATTACAATGTGTTTATAAACCATTAAATATATTAACAGGATTTTTAATAACTGTAATAAATGTATTTTTTATTCCAATAAATATATCACAGCTTCCTAGCTTTTTCTAATTAATTTAGTTTTTTTTAAACATAAAAAATAATCTGTTGTGGATAATTTATTGTTGATAACAATGTACATGGGATTTAGGAAAAATGTATATGTTTGAAATCAATATCGTTTTTATCAAGTCTTTCAAATGTATTCCCTCCTTGCTGTCAGCCGATTGCGGCGTTGCCACATTAATCCTCAAGTCAGACAGAAATCCAATTATTGGTTTCTGTTTAAAAATAAGATAATACTGTGTATGGAAAAGTTTTATTTCACAATTTCTAAATATTTTTCTCTGTTATGGGCAAAAAAGAGCCGCACCGTCCATCTTCGTCATATAAACCTATGTTAAAATGAACAACTTTCAACAACAATATCTCAAAATCTAGATTCAAAAAAAAATTCAAAAAAATACGCTATATAAATTTCAAGTACATCTGTGCATTTGAGTAAACCAGATATACCTCCTTAATTTAATAAGATTTATTATAAACAAAAAAACTGAATTTGTTTAGGTTGTTGGAATGTTGTGTCTTCCATTTTTACCCTGTATAAAGTTTTCAATAGTATCTTACACTGCAAATTTAGTTTATTTGAAAGCGGTCGCAGATGGAAAGACGCGGAGCGACTTGACAGAAAGGCTACTTGCACCATAAACTATTTTCCGCTCCCATTCGAGAATTCCGTCCGGCGCATTTTCGAAGCCGTTCCGGCGTGCCTGCAAGAATCTCTGGACATTACCATTTAATCGAACGACCTGGTCCCGTCCCCAGCCGCTCCACCTGCGAACCGATCGGAATCCGAAATCTGGGCCACAACGCATTAAGCCCCCCGGCTCTCTCCCATGGCCGACGGCGTGTAAACCCGTTAAATAGAGACCCGCTTATCCGGGCAAAGGTGCCGCCCCATTGTGCCGGGTCTCTTCTCATTATGTCGCGCACAAAGCCCTATATAGGTACTTATAGGGCATTAGGCATTCCCGAAACGCGTTTCTTGCGGTAGCCCATCGCATTCAGGCATCCTTTTGTCCGGGGACAAAGGCGATGTCTGCGCGCTTTGTGACGGGTAATTCGGCCGGCAATAAAAACCACCTGTTTCGCGAGGGCCGGGGCTCATCGCGCCCCGGCAGCGTCTTAATTGCCGGTTTTGTCTTGGGCGATGCACTAAAATCGGCCTCGGGTCGTGTCGCGCAATTATCACTTCCATAAAACAAGGCGGACAGTCGTAATAGCGGATTGTTTCCCAAGGAGCTAAAGTGCGACGCTAAAGGCGCTAAAATAACGAAAACGAATTATTAATTCTATATTCTGGCCTGAAACAACTACAAATAATCCTAAACTTCCATAAAGCAAGAGTGGTCGTAATAGTTGATTATATTACCAAGGAACTAAAGTGAGTTCACTAAAAGGGGCTAAACTAACTACCTACAACTAATTCTATGTAATGACCTCAAACAACCAGAAATTATCCTAAACTTCCATAGAACGAGGCGAACTGTCGTAATATTAGATTATATTACCAAGGAGCTAAAGTGCGCCCAACAGAGAGCACTAAAATAACAAAAACTAGTTCTAGGTATATGCTAACCTGAAACAACTAGAAATTTTCCTAGACTTCAATAAAGCAAGGCGAGTAATCGTACTAGCAGATTATATTACCAATGAACTAAAGTGCATTCATTAAAACGTACTAAAATAACTAAAATTAATTCAACGTAATGTCCCCCAGCAACTAAAAATTGTTATCCTAAACTTCCATAAAACAAGGCGAGTGGTCGTAATAGTTGATTATATTACGAAGGAACTAAAGTGCGATCATCAAAAGGGGCTAAAATAACTAAAACTAATTCTATGTAACGACCTCAAACAACCAGAAATTATCCTAAACTTCTATAGAACGAGGCGAATTGTCGTAATATTAGATTATATTAACAAGGAGCTAAAGTGCGCCCAACAAAGAGCACTAAAATGACAAAAAATAGGTCTAGGTATATACTAACCTGAAACAACTAGAAATTTTCCTAGACTTCCATAAAGCAAGGCGAGTGGTCGTAATAGCAGATTAT
>NW_019419929.1:0-7400 GCF_000390285.2 Anoplophora glabripennis
TAGTCTTTCCGACATCAATTGAAGAACTAAGTCGTTGACGGTATGTACCAGGTTCGGTCGCTGACGCAGCAACTCGACATTTGAAAAATACAAACAGCTACATTGAGCTACTAGGCAATAAATCTCAGCTTTTGACAAGTGGTGAAGAAATTGCCCAACAGTGCAGTGCTGCAATGCGGAATTTGGTATGATTTAGGTAATTTTAATTTTTTATGGGCACCTTCTAATGAACATATAATAGAAATTTTCTACACATTATATACAAATTAATATAATTTTTTACCTTTAGCAGAAAACTTTTTAGGGACGCCTATGAAACACATTAAATTTGATTGCTCGGTTTTTTATTCATGATGAACTGACTTCGGAAAGACTGTGAATACTATAAATAAAAAATTACAAGAATTTTGTTCCAAAACTGTTACATTATTTACCTACCTACATTATTTTATCCACAATCATTGGACTTTTATCCACACATATGAACTGTCGAAAGTGATACTTTATCAACTAGTGGAATAAAGAAACTTTATTTCACTAGTAGAATAATGAAAACATAATAAACCCATAATAAATCAAATTTAATTTATTTACTTATTAACATTAACTTTTACATTTATAGTAATAGACATTTCGTTTTTTGTTGTATTACATTTGACTTCCTTTCCGTTAATAACAACCCATGTAGTATTGTTGCCATTTTCGGAACGTATAACATCTATCGAAGTTTGTGAAGAATCAGCACAAGTTAACGGATGTCTCTTCTTCAACCAACTTCAGTAATCGTCTGCCCTGGAAAGTTACTCTCCTTTAAAAAATGAATCAAGGAACTGAAAATAACAGCCATCATTACATTAATGATGATATTTAATAGAGCCTTATACAACGTGTCTCTGTAATTAAACTCTTAATAGTAACGCATCAATTAGGTTTTATGATTCTCTAAATTACTGTGATGATGCCATTTCTTAAGTAGTATCAGAGCAATTATTTCAGCTCGCGGACACTGTAAATAACAATGATCCTGCAACCGGACCTTACTTGCTGCTACGTTCTTCACAAATGAAATTATAGTTTTCATTTTGCACGCAAATAATACGATATACAGGGTGATCCATTAACGGTATCGAGTGGCTGTATGCGGCCAAAAGAAATTGATTTAAAATATTTTCAAATTTAGTTTCTGTCTCTAAAATATTTTAACTTTGAAATTTTTATTTGAATTTGAGATTAGATTGAAGTATATGTAGATAATAACCCAAACTTTTCGTTTTGGAGCTTTCAGTTGAAACATGTCATAAAGTTTAAAAAAAACAACTGCATTTACATCCATAAAAGATAACTGTTGTGTAGGAATTACTTCCCATAGACTATAAAAGACGATTACAGTACTGCGAGTGGTACATAGAAAACATACGGGCGTACTTTCGATCGACTTTCAAGGGCATTTTTAGCATATTTCCCACCACCCAAGCGAAAATCCTAGATATACAAATTGGAGGTTTTGCCGTTACCTTCTGTATACTGTATACCCTGTATAGATAGATAGATAGAACTTTATTGACATTTATGTACATTAAGTGGTACATTTATAGTCATAACATAGGCTGAGTAGTGTTCATAAAAGTTAAAAATTCATCCACAGTATAAAAACAATGATTTAAAAGAAATAATTTCGTAAACCTATGAAAGGTTTTTTGAGACATGTTTTTAATCTGTTTTCGTCTACAAAAATTATCAAACTTGTTGAACCGACTGTTTGTAAGTTTGTAACGTTTAGTTAGGTTAGGTTAGGTTTATACGTGAATAAGATTCAACCAGATTTCCAGCGTGCCTAGTGTATTGATGTATATCAGCATGAGATTGCAAATTACATAAATTGGAATGAACAAGTTGAAGCGAATCAAGTAGATATAGGCAGGTCAGTGGTAGAATCTTATACCTGACAAATATCTCCTTGCTGGGAGCTAACATAGGGACACCCGCAAGTAGACGNTACTTTCAGATGTCGTTTTCAGAATTTAAATTGGACCATTTTTGATAAATTGCCACGCTGGTCGGTCTAAAAAATCTGAAAAAATGTATACGTATGTATACGACTCCTGACCAAATGAGGCGAAAACATAAAGGAGGCTAGCCAGTTAAGGCAATTTTCCGGTCAGTTAGGTAGAAATGTAAGCGTGTCCAGCCAGTTAAGGCAAGACGAGTGAATGTCCTAGCCAGTTAAGGCATGAACAAGAGTGTGTCCAACCAGTTAAGGCAAGACGACCTCGACATGACCTTGATACGACCTTTAGATGTACTTAAATGGTTAAAATAACAGCGGCTTTGATCTCAGCTAGCCTAAAAACATACGTATACATTTTTTCAGATTTTCTCGATTAGACCTTCAAATTACCTTGATATGACCTTCAGATGTCCTTCAGGGGTAAAACTGACAGCGGACTTTAACTCAGCTACTCCAAAAACATACGTATAAATTTTCTCAGATTTTTTAGACCGTATTTCTCGATTTGACCTCCAAATGACCTGGATACGACCTTTAGATGTCTTTGAATGGTAAAAATAGCAGCGGTTTTGAACTCGGCTACCCCAAATACATACGTATGAATTTTTTCAGATTTTTTAGACCATTTTTGGCCATTTGACCTTCAAATGACCTTGAATCTGACGTGATGGAGCTTAGCTAACCTCGGATTCGGAATCAGCGATCCAAAAAATCTATAAGCGCCCTGGTCAGGTCCGGTGATTAAGCTTAGATCAAATGTTGATCTGTGTTATCTAAGTCTTCATCCACGTTGACATAACTAATGAATATTTGATGTCTTGCAGCATTTCGGAATCTTGAGAAGATTCGTACTCTTAGAAGTCCTTTTTCATCTATATGTTTATCCAATTGAAATTCATCATAATTTTCCCTGAGCACCTTCTGTATACTGTATACCCTGTATAGCATCTGTATACCCGAATGGATGGCTGATTCGGATTCAGTAACCCCGAAATATGCGTTTTGGATAGATTGCGCGGCTTCTCTTCATTTGACCTTACAATGAGTCTTCTTCAATTTATACCTCGCGGTACTATAACTCCTACCTTTCGGCGACTATATTTCGAAAAATATAATTTTCTCAGCTTAGTGCCTATGACAGCTTTTTATCTAAGCTTCGAGAACTATTCAAATCCAAATTTTCAGAACTATCGGCTGGAAGCTATTTTCCATAAGGAACCTGCGGGGTCATTTATATTACCCCGGTACAGCTAGTACGAAGAAAATCCAGATTTCGCCTCCTCCCGCAGATGACTAAAAACAGCCATCAACAATGACGCCTCTTTGCGGAGTTCCAGAAAGCTTAAACCCCCGCCGTCTTAACTCAAAAACATAAATCGCGAATGGCGAACATCCCATTTGGCTGCTTGTAAACCTGACGACGTGCGAATATTTCAGGAGGCACGGAGGAGGTCGATACGGGACTTAATAGGAACTTATACGCGGAGGGCTCCATCATAAAAAGGTGAGAAAAAATAACGATTATGTGTTTATCCGTTTGGATTAAGTGGAAAACAAGATATTCGCGCACCAACATGAGGCGCCTGGGGAACGATACGGCTCGTTTCTTTATTGCACGACGCGGCTGCTCTCCCTGATCGTTTGCATGCATGCTCCCAAGTGAAATCTTATCTGGTAATGGGATGAAAGATGTGCTCCCCGCGCCGGATGGGATGCTGCTGTATTTACCAAGTTTCCACGGGAATACGAGGAGATAATTAACTGAAAGAGGTTGATAGAGCGAATAGAACTAAGCAAAAATGTAAAGCGTAAGCTTTTGACTCTATAAATATGTCTTATTACGGGACAAATTACTGGTTCGATCAGAAAGTAACGGGAATTGTCAATTTTCTCAGAAAGTATTTATTTTCAATTTTTATCCCTTCGAAGTACACTATAAAAAATTCGGTATGAGTGAAAACAATAAAGGTACGCTACGGAATGAAATTATTGAGTAGGTACACTTTCACTCAATATTGATAATTTTCATAATTTTACTCATTTGTGATATTTGAACTAAAACTGAGTATTTTCACTCAAATATAGGTACCCGTTAAATAAATTCTGCAGATAAACTCGTATTTGATAGACTTGTAGCTAAATCAGAGTAAAAATCTAGTACTTACTAGTAACATAGAATTAAGATAATTAGTAAAATTTTGTAGAAACTTTAAAAATCAAGGTAATATAAAGATTGAGATATGGAAACTTATAGAAAATTATGTAGAATCCGAATATATCAGTGTCATGCTGCAAAAAACATACATAAAGGCACAATTCCAGTTTAAAAATTTCATAAGGCTTCAAACCGACGTTGCCATAACGACGACTTAATTTGTTCTCAATTTATAAAAAGTAATACAGGGCCTCTAGTAGCCAGTCTTTCATAATTTGTCGAACCATAAACATCGTAGAGTCACTCCTAAAATAAACAAAAGCCAGTCAAAATTAAATAAATAAATGTATACATAGTTACCAGTTTTCACGTCAACGACAGCAAGTAATATTCTGACAACTGTCAAAAGTGAAAATTTTCCAGCAGTTAAAAATTTCTCAGCAGTCCAAATATTCACTGAGATTTATATGATGGGAATAAGTGTCATTTAACCAAAAGTACAAGGCATAAATTTCCAATTAAAAACAAGTGAAGTGCTGTGAGAGAATACAACGACAGGCGAAGTGTAAACCCAATCAACCATTGGGATATCAAGTATATGGAACCAGTTCTTCGATCTAGATCATACAAAATCCAACATCGACGAGGACGAGGTTTACGACACCTGGGTGGCATCTCCGAAACCATCAATACACTAAAGCGATACGTAAGTCACATATTTCTACAAACTGGCCAATTTAAAAATCTTATCGTACGAATTCGTGTATAACAATCAAACTTATAGCTATAAAAATTCTGTTTTGAAATACCAAAGTCGACTAAATATCAAAATTTCACCTTCTAAATTAGTATAGGATAAAGTAGATTTAGGATAATAAGTAATACAATTTGTCAATTGTCTGCAAAATTAGATATGCAATATATTTTGTTCATTTCATGTTAAATAGTATTTTTCATTTTGTACGTATATATAAAAAAAAAGTGAAACACACCCTGAGAAAGAGAAAGCTCTAACTGAAATTTCTACTCCTCCGAAACGGCTGGACCGATTTTGATGAAATTTTATGTGCTTATCGGGCAGGTCTGAGAATCGGCCAACATCTCTTTGTCATACCCCTAATTGTTAAGGGTGGTCCACCCCAAATTTTTTGTTTATTTTTTGTACAAATTTTAATTTTTTTATTTTTTTATGATGTAGCCTTAAAAAATACATACAATCCTACATTTTCACCCTTCTACCATCAACCCTTATTTTTTAATAGCGATATTATTAATTTTCAACCCCGGTCGATAACTGATCAATTATCACTTTCCCTCTTAGGTGAAACACCATGTATATCACCATCCCATTCCGCTTAGTGCAGAACAGCTTTCTTTGTGCTACGTCGTAGTATCTAAAATTTCACCGACTCGCAACACCTACAGTTTATCCCCCGTCGTTACGCTAAGATTTTACTTAAGGTCGACGCAAGCCGATTATATCTGAGCGCGGTAAGTTTTAATTCTAATCTGGAGATCGAATGGGATTAGGGTCCGACTAATTTAACGCTATTCGCGATTCGCAGTAAGTTATACGGGGCCGACTCTTGTAATTAACTCGGTTAATATACGTATGCTACGGATGGCCCGGGGTTAGCGAGCGCCCGCCTGAATACTTGAGCTGCATTTCAGACCGCAGATTTGCAGGTCGGGAATTTATGGGAAAACCCCGGCTTATGCTTTGTAGGGTACGCGACGGGTCGTCCTTTTTGTCATAACACGGCGTCACTTGTACAAAAAGACGTAGGATATACAAACGGTAATTTTAAATAAAAAGAAACAAATAAAAAAAATTTCTACACTTTGTTTAAATGAGATTGCTTGCTAACAAAGACGAAATGGAAAAATTTATTGCTTTAATTAATGGATCTGGATTATTCATTTTTAGGAATAATTCAGAAATTTATGTTTTACTTCAGACAATATGAGTCATTTATTGTATTAATAAATCTTCTTAAATTTATTTGCTGATAATAATGTAGTCATTTATTTATTAGTTCTCGGTACGGAAAGTAAGATATTTCAGTCATCATAAATTATCGAAGGTTGAGGGCTTTCAAGTAGGTAGAGTAGTCCTTCGGAGAATATTACCAATATTTTAACAAGTTCACTTAAACTGTCGGGGCCATGTGTTAAGCGTCTGGGAGGCGCCGAGTAGAACCCCATATTTTCAACAGCGCGCGAAACCGCGAAAACAGCGTAGGAATTCCACATTAGAATTAATTCAAATTGTAAATTGATAGCAATTCGAAAGGAGAGTATACCTAAACAGCTGGGTTTTTTTGACGGATATTTCCTAGCTATAAGAGTAGATTAAATGAGATCGACTAATCCGTCCCGTATTTGCTTCACGGAGTCACGAGGGGAAGGCTAGGGTTTAGTTTAGTTTCAGAAGTCTTATATAAATGTAAGTCAAGTCAATTAGATAATTATTAACCTAATTATTAAAGCATGCCGACATTCAGAGTTCTCGCCCATAAGATGAGAACCGAAACTTCTGGACCCAAGAAATGGGCGTGGTCAAAGCGAATTGTGGAATTCAGGAAGGATCTCGAAAAAGTCAGTTCTTCCTTAGGTTTCACATTGAGCAGACTAATAATTAACTTTAGAGTCTCGGGCTAATTAATTAAATTTAATAGTTTTTCCAAATTTTGAATGAAGCGTGCATTCCCTGAATCTCGGTACGCTGTCGCGTTTGAATCAATTCATTAATAATGTTGTTCGAGTCGTCGTGTTGTCCTTTTGTTTGTTTGTTTTGTTTATTATTAATAAAACCCTTCCTGGAAGTTTTGTGTTTCCTTTTGTTTCTCTAACTTCAGTGCCACCCTGTATAGCCAGCCACTGGATTACATTCCACGTAAGCAATGAAAGGGTAAGTGACTGAAATGCATTTTCTGAACATACAACATTTCTAAGTTCCCTCGTGTTAATTAATGTATAACGATAACTAAATAAACTCCCTTTCGAGAATTAAGTAGTAACTCTTTCGAGAATTAAGTAGTAACTCTTTCGAGAATTAAGTAGTAACTCTTTCGAGAATTAAATAGTAACTCTTTCGAGAATTAAATAGATAATTAATAAAAGTAGATAATTAAACAAATAACCCCTCAGGTTACAACTTAAAAACGTCGTAACGTAAGTATGCAAAAAAAGTTCGCCAGTTTCAAAAGTTTTGGGTGGGTCATGAGACTTAAACGC
>NW_019419930.1:0-7409 GCF_000390285.2 Anoplophora glabripennis
TACTTGTGAAATAAATTGAACGGTGCAAATTGCTTTATGGTATATGGACCCACTTGGGAATTTTTTATTTTTGGTTGTTTTTTATAGTGTCGAGTAACTTATTTTTCATTAAAAATGTTTTTTTTGTCGAGTCCAGTGATGTGTGATAATTTTCTACAACTTATTTATATACTTTTACTTTATTTTAAAGGTATTGAATTAATTCAGGAACATGTTTCTAATTTATTCGAATTAGCTACAAACGATTTAACTAATTTTATATTAGTAGGTCACTCTTTGCCAGTAATAGTAGGAAAGTCAAATTGTCGAAAATTGTTGGTTTTTTTGCCAAAATTTAGTTCAGTGAACAGACACGTAAAAAACTGTTGGGGCTTCATGCAGTGTGTGCACTCTTGAATCTTGATACTTTTGAACGTTTTCCGATACTTCTGGAGGAGATACATAAAAAGTAGTTGAAATGTACCGTCTGTGAAATAAATTGCACAGTGTAAATCGGTTTACGGTATGTTGACCCACTTAGGGCATTTTTTATTTTTGGTTGTTTTTTATAGTGTCAAGTAACTTATTTTTCGTAAAAATGTTTTTTTTGTCGAGTCCAGTGATGTGTGATAATTTTCTACAACTTATTTATATACTTTTACTTTATTTTAAAGGTATTAATTAATTCAGAAACATGTTTCTAATTTATTCGAATTAGCTACAAATGATTTAACTAATT
Organism: Anoplophora glabripennis; assembly: GCF_000390285.2. Classification (NCBI taxonomy): domain Eukaryota; kingdom Metazoa; phylum Arthropoda; class Insecta; order Coleoptera; family Cerambycidae; genus Anoplophora; species Anoplophora glabripennis. Next base: position 719 of record NW_019419930.1, read on the forward strand.
TTATATTAGTAGGTTACTCTTTGCCAGTAATAGTAGGAAAGTCAAATCGTCGAAAGTAACTGGTTTTTTTGCCAAAATTTAGTTCAGTGAACAGAGATATGTAAAAATTAGGAAAAATTTTGCGGAATTGAATGAACTACTTTATCCCAGCTGTATGTTAAGGCTTCATTTTCAAAATGATGTCCAAAGCTCTCAAAAAAAGTTTTTCATTAAAAACAAATATAAACATTTTGGAAAAAAATGTTTTAGACAAAAGTTGTAGAACTTTTTATAATAAAAATTTTGAGCCCAGTCCGATGCCAATTGAAAAAAATATATATTAGTTATTTCAAAAAAACGGCTAAAAATCACATTTTTTAAAAACTTTTATTTAAAACAAAAAAAAATTTTTTACAAAACTTTCATAATAAGTAGTCCTTGGCAAGTAGAATAAGTGTGTTTTTGTAAAATTGCAAAATATTACATAGTTTTTGCAAAAATTGAGTTTTTAAAAAAAATACTTTTTTCAAGTTTCAATAAATCATACAGTAATGCACTTACGCGACCCATCTTTGGCTTACAATTTTCTCTTACGGTTGTACTTTCCTGTGCAAATTGTGCACGTGTTGCAAAATGATTAGAAATATGCAAAAAATCTACCGAAACTTTGACTTCTNTCTGAAGGAAATAAATAAAAAGTAGTTCAAATGTACCGGCTTAGATACTTGTGAAATAAATTGAACGGCACAAATTGCTTTACGGTATGTGGACCCACTTGGGCCATTTTTTATTTTTGGCTGTTTTTTATAGTGTCAAGTAACTTATTTTATTTTTCATAAAAAATGTTTTCTTTGTCGAGTTCAGTGATGTGTGATAATTTTCTACAACTTATTTATACAATTTTACTTTATTTTAAAGGTATTGAATTAATTCAGGAACATGTTTCTAATTTATTCGAATTACATTCAAACGATTTAACTAATTTTATATTAGTAGGTCACTCTTTGCCAGTAATAGTAGGAAAGTCAAATCTTCAAAAGTAACTGGTTTTTTGCCAAAATTTAGTTCAGTGAACAGACATGTAAAAATTAGGAAAAATTTTGTGGAATTGAATGAACTACTTTATCCCAGCTGTATGTTAAGGCTTCATTTTCAAAATGGCGTCCAAAGTTCTCAAAAAAATGTTTTCATTAAAAACAAATATAAACATTTTGGAAAAAAATGTTTTAGACAAAAGTTGTAGAACGTTTTATAATAAAAATTTTGAGCCCAGTCTGATGCTAATTGAAAAAAATATGTATTAGTTATTGAAAAAAACCGGCAAAAAATCACATTTTTTAAAAACATATTTTTAAAGCGAAAAAAAAAATTTGTACGAAACTTTCAGAATAAGTAGTCCTTGGCAAGTAGAATAAGCGTGTTTTTGTAAAATTGCAAAATATTATAGTTTTTGCAAAAATTGAGTTTTTTGAAAAAAAGACATTTTTTTCAAGTTTCAATAAATCATACAGTAATGCACTTACGCGACCCATCTTCGGCTTACAATTTTCTCTTACGGTTGTACTTTCCTGTGCAAATTGTGCACATATTGCAAAATAATTAGAAATATGCAGCAAATCTACCGAAACTTTGAGTTCTTTTTGCGGGTTGAAAAATGTAGGTCTTTTTCTTATCGTTTAAATTTAATCGGAATAGCATTGTTGCCATTTGAAAGCGGAAATTTTTTCACTAATTAAAAAAAAATGTCCTACGACTAACAAATACAACAGTCACATGACAGTCTTTCTCCCACCATGCGCATCAATGTGTCGAGCAATGCAACAATTTTACGGGGCCCAACAAAATTATATTTCCTGTAAATAAAGGGGGTCATTGCGGACTATTTTTTATATTGAAGTAAAAGTATTCAACTACAGCATGTGTAAATTTCGGACATTAACATTAAAAAATGAGGCCATAGCGATTTTTTGAAAACAAATTTTTTTTTCGGCTCCTATTGGTAGTAGGACAGTTTTTTTTTTAAGTTCGTAAAAAAATGTCGACCTTCATATGGCATTAATGCTATTCACTTGAAAAAAAAGTTAAAGTTTCGGTAGATTTTTCGCATATTTCCAATAATTTTGCAATACGTGCACAATTTGCACAGGAAAATACAATTCTTAGAGAAAATTTTAAGCCCAAAATGGGTCACGTAAATGCATTACTGTATGATTTATTGGAACTTGAAAAAAATATATTTTTTCGAAAAAATCCATTTATGCAAAAACTATCAAATATTTTGCAATTTTATAAAAATGTACTCATTCTGCTTGCCAAGAACTACATATTCTGAGAGTTTCATAAAAAAATCTTTTTACATTGAGAAACTCAATTTTTATAAAAACTATAAAATATTTTGTAATTTTACAAAAAAGCATTTATTCTAGTTGCCAAGGACTACATATTCTGAAAGTTTCATAAAAAATTATTTTTTTGTTTTAGATATATAGAAATTTAAAAAATTGCAATTTTTGGCTGTTTTTCTGAAATAACTAATACATTTGTTTATCAGTTGACATCAGGCTGGTCTCAAAATTTTTGTTTTAAAAAGTTCTACGTTTGTCTAAAATATTTTTTTCTAAAATGTTTAGTTTTTTTTTTTAATGAAAGAATCTGTTTTTTGCGAACTGTGGACGCTATTTTGAAAACGAAACCCTAATATTCAGCTGGGGTAAAGTAGTTCATTCAATTATAAGGAATTTTTCCTAATTTTTACATGTCATTGTTTACTGAACTAAATTGTGCCAAAAAAACCAGCCATTTTTGCCTATTTGACTGGCAGAGAGTGACCTACTAATCTAAAATTAGTTAAATCGTTTGTAGCTAATTCGAATAAATTAGAAACATCTGTTTGAATTAATTAGTATATAAATAAGTTGTAGAAAAATATCACACATCACTGGATTCAACAAAAAAAAAACAATTTACGAAAAATAAGTTACTTGACACTATAAAAAACAGCCAAAATTAAAAAATGCCCTAAGTGGGTCAACATACCGTAAACCGATTTACACCGTGCAATTTATTTCACAAGTATCTAAGCTGGTACATTTGAACTACTTTCTATTTATCTTCTCCAGAAGTATCAGAAAACCTTCAAAAGTATCAAGATGGCACACACTACATGAAGCCCTAGCTGGGGTAAACTAGTTCATTCAATTATATGGAATTTTTCCTTTTGCGGGTAAGCAGTGGGTAGTAATGGACGTTTGAGGTATATCTCGACGGCAATAAAAATCAAACAATATTTACAATGGTCTCACCTTTACGATGCTGGTTTGATTCGCGCTGTCAGATATAATAGACGTGTTCATGTCCGTAACTGGCCGGTTTTGTCCCCAGGTGCAAATAATTCAAATATTCCAAGGATAATAAACATAATAGCGGAGGCGTTCTTCAGAGAGTCCATCGAACCGGCCAACCCGGAGGGCTTCAGGATGCTGAACATCGTCAGGCAGGTGCAGTCGGACGAGACGTTTTTCCAGAACCTGGTCCAGGCGATGCCCTCCGAGCTACAGCAGGCACTCCACGTCGCTTTGCACACCCCGCCCTCCACTTAGCTAAAGGCGTCCGTCTAATTATCGTTTTAAACTTATTTTTTAAATAATTCAGAGTTAAATTAAAAGTTATAGCTATATCATTATTTTTTATATATGTATGACGTTATAACTGGATTTTTATGTTTGTGAAGTTGATTTGACTTTTACTTATTTCTTTTCGTAAGGTCATCTACCTACCCTCGTTTAGGTAACTATTTATCTTTAATCGATGATTGTTGTATATAGATTTTCGCAACTCTGAACTGTATGTGATACTTTTTTTCATTAAATTCACAATAAAAATATTTTTGTCTACAAGTTTTGATTATCGTTAAGTGTTTTCGAGGTTATTACTCACAATGACAATGTTATTACATCTCAATAAAAACATTTTCGCTATGGAACTGTTTTTACCATTCCCGACACCCCGAATGGTTTAGGGCGAAATCGTCCATCCGGGGCGATAAAGTCTAGCTGCGCTTTTCCATAATCCAATTTTGAGCTGAAATTAAGAGGGCTCTATAGCAAATAGGCAACCAGCAATACATTTTTATGGATTTTATTACACAGTTTGTCTAAATATGAATTGGTGTAATGAAATTTGTAATTTATAATGCAGCTTATTCAAAAGAGGCAAATTACAAATTTCTTTAAAAGAAAAAGTAATTTTATAGAAAAACTTCGTTAAAACGGAGGAAATAGACGGATCGAAATAACTTATTTAGAGGGAAAAAAAAGAAAATTGTTACCTGTAAGGTAAGTAAGTGGAAATGGTAAAGGGGCTTATAATAAATGAAAAAATAAATAAATGTGTGAGCAGAGGCGGCGGAGGGTTGATTTGAGGGGTTGAAAAGTTGTGAAAAATTGTATCATTGGAATTTCCGGCGAAAATTGATGTCAAACAAAAAAGTATCCAATACAAAAGATGTAGATCATGCAAAAATCTACAACTTTGTAAAGGTCACTTTTTAAGACCAGAAAAAAATTAGACAATTTTGCAAAATTTCGGGTTTTTCCGAATATCTGGAACTACCCGGAATTTTAAAACTTTCTAAGCGGCATATAGTTTGGTATAAAAAAACAACTTTTTTAGCCACCCCGTATCTCTTACCGTTTCCTAGAAACGAAAAATCCGAAAAAATCGTTTTTAGCATTTTTCTCGGAAGTTTTGGGGTTATCTTAAAAAGTGACCTTTACAAAAGTTGTAGATTTTTGTATGACCAACAACTTTTGCATTGGGTACTTTTTGATTGATGTCAATTTTCGCCAGAAATCCCAGATACGATTTTTCATAACTCTAATTCAAAAGTGTAACACAATCAAGAAGTTAGCAGTTTTCGTTTTAATAACGTGCAACTAACGCTACACTACTTTACTAATTTTAATTTATAATTTAAATAAAAGTATATAAGAATCGTGTCAGAAATAACATATAGGGTGAAAGTATAAATATTTGTTTTTGAAAAGACATCAGTCATTAGTTATTTATCAATTATTTAAAATAAGTATTTAATGTTAATTAAAAACTTGTATATAGGCAACCAATAATACAAGCAGGACTTGTATTGGTTGCCTATATCAATTTTCAATATCATCTAGTACCTATGTCTAGTACTTAGCTTGAAAATTTTCAAAAAATTAAAATGCCTTTCTAGAGGCGATTCTGGAGTGGTTACACACGCTGTGGTGGTCAGTTTTTGTGAAAGTGCTTCCGTTATAGAAAAATCGAAAATATCGAAAACTGGCGGAATTAGAGAGGAGCTGAATGTAGATTTGGCTTGGTTAGTGTCATTATAGTCTACTGGATTATTTTAATATTTTTCGGAGACCAAAAACTTTTGGAAAAATTCCATGGATTATACGATTATACGACCATGAAAATTGTCAAAACATTAAAGTGTTCATCTAAAGACGGTTTTGTCTCAACTTTGCAAATAATTGTATGAAGCAGAATGAAAAGTCTTCTTTAATGTGACACATTTGCTGTATTGAGGAAGAATGAACTTTTTTTCCCATTTCTTTTTTATTGTGAACTATTAAGCTACATTAGTAAATACAGAAATTATATTACTGTTGTACAAATAAACGAAGAATTATTTACAATTGTTCATTTTTAATGCATTTAGTTATAATCCTTCACAGTTCTGAGCTCATTAATAGAACGTCATATTTCCTATTAAGTTATAACAAANTATTACTGTTGTATAAATAAAGGAAGATTTATTTACAATTGTTCATTTTTAATGCATTTAGTTATAATCCTTCACAGTTCTGAGCTCATTAATAGAACGTCATATTTCCTGTTAAGTTATAACAAAAAATACAAATAAAAAACTGGCGACTTTGGTGATATAGAAAATTTTGAGAAATTTTATGCAGCCAAGTATGCAAAATTATATGTATGTTGTCTATACAACAAATAGTTAAATAAAACTGCCAACTACGGCACTATATAAAAAAATAAATAATTCTTATGCAGTCAAGTATACACTGGTATTGTATTATATGTTGCCTGTCCAACAAAAATTAAAATCTGATTACTGCGATAAAACATATGATTTTAGAAATTTTATGCAGCCAAATATACACACGTATTGTATTGTATGTTGCCTACTGAACAAAAACTTAAATGTAGTTTGAAGAAGAAAAATCGCAAATCCAGAAAACTGGTGGCGTGTCGCTAGAGAGAAACTGAATGCAGTTTTGGATTGATCAAGGCCGTCATAGTTCATCGGATTTTTCTGTGTCCTAAAGCTTTTGGAGAAAATCGATAGTACATGAAAATTATCAAAAAATNAAAAATAAATAATTCTTATGCAGTCAAGTATACACTGATATTGTATTATATGTTGCCTGTCCAATAAAAATTAAAATCTACTGGTTACTCAACTGGTTATTGCGATAAAACATATGATTTTAGATATTTTTATGCAGCCAAATATACACACATTGTATTGTATGTTGCCTACTGAACAAAAACTTATATGTAGTTTGAAGAAGAATCGCAAATCCAGAAAACTGGTGGCGCTAGAGTGAAACCCTAGATAAACGATACTATAGATAGGAAACTTGAACAGATTTCGTGGTCATTAACAGCGCTAACTGTTGACACTTTCTCCAACTTCTATTGCTTT
>NW_019419931.1:0-1406 GCF_000390285.2 Anoplophora glabripennis
CTCCCGTTGTCCATAGCAACTTCCACTTCTACGGTAAAATCCACTTACTTCCTTAAAAACAATGTCTTAATAGTCTATTGACTACAGTGGGAGCAGATAAAGTTTTTTGTTCTGTACTTCAATGGGTTATGATGAATTTTGAACAGTATGTATTTTTCCGTTATTTTGATCAGTGTAATTTGTTTTACTGTTTTTTAACATTTTTAAAAACTATTTTTATTTATTTTCCATACAGTAGGTATTACCAGCTGTCAAACACTTTCACGTTATTTTCCGAACACCCTGTAAAACAGAATTGAGATTATGTCCACTGCGTAATTCTGATTTAACTTCGCAGAAAATTTACGGGGATTGGGATCGATCACTCCTGATTCCAGAAAAAAAAAGGAACCGTTACAATTATTGATGGGTGAGACGAGAAAAACAGATTTGAGGAATTATGACGTGCCGATCTTATTGGTATTTCGAAATCCGTTGGATTAGAAGAAAAAGTCGCAACTTCGAGGCGTTCCTGCAACCCGAGGCATTTCATCTCACCGGTTTCAGCACCCGGTCTCCAGAAACTTCCCAACCCACAATCGCCATCCATGCGTGAAAGTATGTAGGGACGATAAATAAGTCAAATTGAATTTTCGCCACATTGTCATACTTTAGATACTTCGAAGCGATTAAATTGCTATCGGTACTACATTCGGAAATTGATTCCTTAAATTGTCACAAAATATTTTCTTAAAAGTCTACTGGAAACGACGTTCGTATATTTAAAAGATAACTGTTGAAATGAACACACTGTATTTCAGAACACGACACCGAGTAGTAGTAAAGAAAAAATCATGAAATTATAATGTAGACTATAAGAAAGACTTAAATTATTTTTAAAGAAAAATAAAAATCTCATTTCATAGTTATTTCATATCAAAATTAAAATAGTATCATTCAAAATTTAACTAATACATTTTAATTGAGAAGCATGTCGGAAAAGATAAAGTTTAGGATCGAAGTGGAAGCAAGAACGCAAAAGAAAAATGCCACAAGAATGGCCAATTTAACATTTTTACAATTAAATAAACGTTAAATAATTTAGTACAAAAGAAAATTCAAATATTATATCATCAGAAACATAGAATAAGAAGTGGATCTTATTTGTGGAAGAGCGAAATGGGCGGTGACTATTAGACGCCTTCATTACATCCATCTTTCTCTATCGCACGGATTTCTATGACTTTCTTTATCGCTCCACGTAACCGCCGATGAACCATGGGGACTTTCCGATCCTGTAATATACGAAAGTGGCGCAGATCGAAATCAGTCTGTATTCCGCTTCTCTTCGAAACGTTTTTTACGGCGGTTGTCATGGCAACGAGGCGGCCAACACGGGAATAAACTACGGCGTGGGGGAACGAGTG
>NW_019419931.1:2928-5661 GCF_000390285.2 Anoplophora glabripennis
TTAAAAAAACCGACTTATGAAGGTTTGAAGTTAACTAAACTCGGCATTAAATTTCTAGCACTCTGTATGCAATTAAGCCACTTTGAAAGTATGGATGGAAAGCCTAGGGGTCTAGCTATCCCCCCTATAAATATTGTTGATTTATCTTTCTTACTATAAAATACACATGGTTTGAAGCTAGTCACCGTTTCCCTCTATTTTTTTGAAAAAAATTAAATATCACGAAAACGGTTAATTTTAGGAATAGGGAAACTTCATAAAAGTCCACCTAAAATAACACGTAGAATCCAAAATTGCAATAATATATAGGGTGTTCCATTTAAAATAAGAAAGTTGATGGCGAATTCCGGTATAACAGGGAAGTGGTACGTGGACGCCATTATTTTAGTTGAGAAAATCCGGTATCCTAAATTTTCAAAATTCAAATCGAAGTAGTCTGAAATAATTGCCGTCACCGTGACACACCCTGTATTTTAGTCCAAAAGTAAAACGAATGGCTCCCCTCCTCCTTACGAAGGCCCTGTATAATTTTATTAGAAGAAGTGTTTAAATTATAATTAAATTGTAATCTTTTCTTTTTTCTCAAATAAAGTAATATTTTCTTTGTACTGTTCTAAATTATGAAACAGAAATTGAAATATTTTAATGTAATATCAATAATTTAAGTAATAAGGCAAAAGAGTAATACTAATAATTAAAAATAAATTTACTTCAACTTTTTTACGTTTTTACATGTACACTCGTCTGATCGACGAAAAGAAAATTGAATTTGGCAAATACTTAAAAGGGAAACGTTAGTAAAGTTTTTTCATAATCTCCAATATAACAGGCGTATTAAACCTGATTTGGGCAATCATGCCGGCTTCTAAGTCATCTAGATCTTCTGATTTACTTTACAAACCTGACTTGACTTTGAAAGTAATCCCTCGTAAAAGAAAATCTAAGGGGCCAAACGTAAACGTTCCAATTACCTACTTGGAAAAATACGAGGACTGATTTATTAATATGTGTTGATCCTAAGCTGAAAATAAAATAATTTAGTTTAGAATAGTTGAAAATATTAGCATTTATTTCTATAGTTTTCTTATTTCAGGATTTGTCTTACTAAATTTGTTCGAATGTAATAAAATATCGAACCATTTTGAGAAAAAAGAAATCTGTATTTTTTCCAGGAAAGGATTTAGGAGCATATTAGAAATATGTCGGCGTTCCAATTACCTACTTGGAAAAATACGAGGACTGATTTATTAATATGTGTTGATCCTAAACTGAAAATAAAATAATTTAGTTTAGAATGGTTGAAAATATTTGCATTTATTTCTATAGTTTTCTTATTTCAGGATTTGTCTTACTAAATTTGTTCGAATGTAATAAAATATCGAACCATTTTGAGAAAAAAGAAATCTGTATTTTTTGCAGGAAAGGATTTAGGAGCATATTAGAAATATGTCGGCGACAGTCGTTCACTTACTACTCTTCCGGTTTAACCGGAAACTAATTCCACCAGTACGTACGTGTTTTCTGCTAGCCTTATTTATTTTAGTTGTATTAGATAATATTTTACACATCTACGTCCAACGATGTATAACATAGGTATATATTTTTGATACCCTACATAACAAAAATAAATTTTCATTTGCACAGTCTCATAATCTAAGATGGAATCAGCGACATGAAATATAGACATACAAATGACATATAAATGATCTAACCTAATAGTAACATGAGTTAATAATTCCTACTTTCTTTCCATAAACAATTTTTGCATTTTTTCATTCGAATAGTATTAATGCAGTCAATTTGTGTTCAAATGAACCTCCAGCGGGAAAATTGTGGGGTAGTTTTGATTTCTTCCACTCCACATGTTTTTTGGGGTGCAGAATCCGAATCTGACATTTGCTAAAAAAATTTCTACCCCACAACTTTCCAGATAAAAACACAATTTGACTGGACTATACAGGATGTTTTTTAATAACGTGCTAATATTTAAGGAGGTTATTCTTGGGTCCATTTTAAGAAAAAAACTTCATATGAACATGTGTCCTAAAAGTCTTTACTTTTGAACTACAGGGTGCTAAAGTTTTATGAAAAAACATTTTTTTATGATAACTTTGGTATTACCCTAGATATTTTTTCAAATTTTTTACACGCATTCTATTAATCGAGATGCATTTTCTGATGTACAAACAATTTTATTATTTCTGCCAGTGGCGTCTGTACAGGTTTTGTATTGAATATTTTTGAAGAAAAATATATTACGCCACTGCTTTTTCTTAAAGAAAAAATCATATTTGAAATCCCCATTCCTTTCTGAGCAAATGTGGTGTCTTGAATTATTTTCGTTTGACGTACGGTTTTCGCATAAAAAAATTAAATTCATTCATTTACATCTTATTATGTAACTTTGAAAAATAATTTATTTAAGATAATAACTTTTAAACGTTGAAATTATGAAATTACAGTAATCTACAAACATTTTGGAATGGTAAAAGAAAATTACCCTGAACGGACAAAGAAATAAATTATATCAGATGTTGGAAATGTCCACCTCCTGTAAATATGCATGCCTCTGCTCTTCTTCTCATGGACTCACGTACTCTTTGGAAAATGCCGGGAGTGGTTCTAATAGTGTCGCAACAAACTATGATGCGATTTCTCAACTGCTCTTCAGTATGAATTGGTGTGCTGTAAACCAATGTTTTGAGATGACCCCATAGGAAGTAATCTAAAGCA
>NW_019419931.1:6298-7468 GCF_000390285.2 Anoplophora glabripennis
ATAACAATGAAAAAGTAATATTAACGGTCGATAGAAGGAAGCACAAAAAACAGGCACTTAGGTAGGAAATTCTGGAAGGAAGCCTAAATAGTTGAAGATAGTCAGTTGAAGTGCGAACAGTGTGGAGATCGGCAGTAAGACGATCGGCGGGCAGTGTGTCAAAGTAGTGAAAAGTTAATTGGTTAAAGTGTCATTAGTTAGCAGGTAATATTCTTTAAGTACTTTGTTGTTAATTGTTCTGTGTAATCTTATGATTGTAATGTTTATAGATGTTTCATGATAATAATTCTTTGTATGTTTAGCTTCCGTCGCTTTATGCTCAAGGGTATATATTTTTCTAAGGTAAAATTGTTATACTTATTGTTAACGATTGCTCATTATTTATTTCATTTTGAAATATATGTATATTGTCGTGGGCCCCGACTTTACAATAATGACTCCTTTGTTTTACAGCTAACTTGTTTTTGTAGTGATGACGTTGTTCGAAAAATATAGATGTCTCATGATCATAATTCTGTATATGTTTAGGCTTCATTGTCTTACGCTTAGGGGCGTATATTTTTCTAATATAAAATTGTTACAATTATTATTTAAGGTTGTTCATTATTTATGACATGTTCAAATATGTATTTTGTCGNGTTGTGGAAGTTTTGAATGGCGTTTCTGGAAAAGTTGGCTTCATCGGTGAATAAAATTTCAATGTCAAATAATGGATTTTCATTCACTTTATGAAGAAACCGTTGGCAAAAATTAGCAAAAGTAATGGAAAGTCGCGAGGTAGTAGAGCTTGAACTCGTTGGATATGGTAGTAGTCGTATACGCTTATCATGTTTTTACATCAACAGGATGAATATTAACGTAACGTAGGAGTTGACATAAAAAAATTAAAAATTTAAAAAATTAAATAAAAGCAGTTAAATTATAAGTTTAATAATCATAATTAGAAATGAATTTTACACATAATAAGAAAACTTTACAAGTTTAATTATGTCAAAGTAAGTGTTCGATATATCCACCATTCTCTTCGATGCATTTATCCATACGTTCCATAAAAGATGGCCTCATATTAAATAATATAATGTGCAAAACCGTACTTATCTTATCAACTTCGACGTCACCTGTTACATAGGTGTTGTATAATCATGAAAAAGTAATATTAACGGTCGATAG
>NW_019419932.1:0-7457 GCF_000390285.2 Anoplophora glabripennis
TAGTGAGAAGCTAATTTGTAACAGCCTGTATAATTCCCAAATATGTATTAGTTTCAATACTTTTCAGAACTCAAAATTCATTCAAATATTGGGAAAATAAAAAATAAAAACTTTAGGGCTTCAATTTTCTAATGCAGTTATTAGTTACGAAGAACCGAACATCTTTTGGTAAATTAGTCATTAGGAAAAGTTTTAGGAAATGGACTATCGATTAAAACTGATAATAAATATATCCACGTTAATAAGGCATTTTTTTTATTTAATGCAGTTTTAAAAATTTCTTGATCAGTGGCGTCTTCTTGCGGAGATTTACGGAAAATGAAAATATTTTTTCCCGAACCTGTTGTACCAATAGGTTCCCATATACAGCTGGAGGCCGGCCTTAATCAAACTCCCTGTATATATTACACATTTTTTTACAATATAGGTACTTACTTTACTTCTATAGATCGGTATTCATTTGTTGCATATCCACGTACCGTATGATATCAACAGAAACAAGGAAATGTATACAAAGTAACGCAGCAGGCCTGATCGCTCATTTGTCAGTTTTTCTCAGTGACATCAAAGAAATTGTACAATATGTAGTGAAATGCTTTTAGTTTGACGGGATGTATGATTTGTACTTTCATTCCTTTTCAGAATGCCGCCGTCGCTCTCATTATTACGTACCAGTTGTATGTTATGGCAGTTTTACTATAAAATAATATATGCATAAATATGGAACAGAATAGAGAATAAACTTCATAGAAACTTACCGGAAACGTGAATTTATTTGACATCAAAAATATCCGAATCAATTTAATAAATAGAACGAGATGCTTTTCGATGTGGCAAAATGAATAAAAATGTAACGGCTGCTGCTATTTGCTTCTGTATACTCATTATGCGATGTAGGTAGAGACACTGAAAGTTAAAAACATTTCTGTTCGTATCGCAATCTCGTTAGTTCGATTGATATAGGTACGGAGTGCTGCTAACGCTGGAAATATATTGACACTACGTTGCACCCTATCGTCAGTGAATACGTGGATATGTAACAAATGGAAACTAGCCCTAATAGTTCCGTAAACCTAGTAGGTGTTGATATCCCAATAGAGATGCGTTGGTCTTAATTTTAAAGACCGGGAGACAATTTAGGACCATCCAGTATATGAAATATTTCAATATAAATTCATGTTTGAAAAATGTGGAGAATAACTGCAAACATAAACAAAAATTATTATTACAAAAGTTTTATCTTTAACTTTGGAATATATAGTTTTTTATAAACATAGTTTTATACAGGGTGTTCTACAAGCTCTATGGCAAACTTTGACAGATAGTAGCTGGGTTAATTTCAAACATTTTTTCTTATATGAACAGGTCCGATTCGTTTTTGTTTAGAAGTTGCAAGCATTTAAAAAATATAATTTCATATTTCAATCAAAGTAGCCTGATAAATAAAAATTATGGTTGCTATAACAATAATTATTATTTGTGATTANAGTTGTTGCGTCAAAATTAAAACATTATTACAATTTTATTTTTATTATGACAAATTAATTCTTAACAATGCATATGAACAACCAAAACGCCAACTGAATATTATTCTTTAAACAATTTCAGTAAATGTCCAAAAACATTTTCATTTTGGCAAAGGTTGAAAATGATGATCAGCGTAATATTATCGGAATTTATTATACCTGTAACCATAACTATGAAAGAGCATGTCAGATGTATTTGTATGAATATCCTGAAAAAAATAGAATTGAAATTGAAATTGAATTTTGAGCACTCGAGAAGCCTGGAAATAACTATGGGCACGGGATTAAAACTATAATAACGATTTACTGTAAGGCGTGGTGGTAATAGTTTCAACAACTAGATGAATTTCACAGGGTGTAACGACACTTACATTGTACGAATAATTCAATAAACAAAGAACGAATACACTGAAGATGAATTTTTCGAGACAAAACGTCTGAATCTGGTTCGGACTGAGGCAGTACAGTATTGGGGGTCATGAAGGCTTTCAAAAAATGTAATAAAATTTCCAGGGTCGTATTTAAAAAAATGAAGTTGATGATGGTCCTGGAGAGACGAAACGTTACATACAAAAATTGATTATGCCATTCGATAGAAGGCAAGAAGTGGCCATGAGAAAGTGTTCTTCTTTTTTCAATATCACCTCAAACAAGACTGAAATAAAACAAAAACGGAATTCCAAAATTTCGGTTTTTTTTCAAATATTTCGAAAACTAATCATGTTAGCCTTGATTTTTTAGAGGCATAATGTTAGTCCTCTGATTACGCAACTTTGCCCCATTTAAGCTAGTTCGTATCTCTTACCGTTTTCGAGATCCCCATAGTGAGAAGGGAATTTGTAACAGCCTGTATAACCTATTCACAAAAAAGTGTGAATATAGGATAAACATCATTTGTAATGTATATACTTTCTATCTGTATATTCAATTAATATAGTCTTTATGTTTATTTATTTCGTTATATAATTAAAAAAATTACACATCATAATTCCAAAATACCCATCTTAAAATAATGTTAATGACAATTTGATTCCGTAAGTTGAATTAATTATTCGTAATTTGCAATCATACTGGGTGTTGCCTTCGAAATTAAACTAGTTGTAAAACAAAAATGTCCATTAAAAGTCTCCAATCAATCATGATCGTGCAAATGTCAAAATGTTTGCTTTAAAGTGAGAAAACTAAGAATATATAGCTACGAGAATATATCATTTTATTTAAAATTCTAAAAACACGCACTTTTCCCTAAATATCTATTTTCGTTTCCCACTGGAACATCGGCGTTGTCATTTTAGAGTTGATTCTTCTAATAGCTAGTTCGTCCCCACAGAGCCTAGCCTGAGAACAACAAGAGCAACTCAAAGATTCCTAGCTAAGGCAACCATCGTGGACTGTAGACTACACTGTGGACTAGTCCACTTCAGCATTGAATTTCACCCCCAATATACATACAGTGTGTCCCATTTTTCGGGTTCACACCTGTGAAAGTATGAGAAGGCTGTGGACTTTCGCAAGCAATTTTTTTTGCAGTTAGTACCCTGTAGGGAGGTTATATTTTAGTAATCATTTTATTGATGCGACAAAAGCCTGACTTACTACGATTTGTAAATGGGCCATTTTTCCAGAAAGTGGTATTAGGTATTTTTTTATCAAAAAGATAATATTACCAGGCTATTCAATACCCATCAAAATACCTATATACCAAATTTGATCGACAAATGTCTATTGAATGTAAATTGTTTTGCAATTTTTTGTTTGATAACTTATTTATTTAAAATTCATTATATTTTTAGTACGTTAATTATTAATTTTACTGTGGCCGCAATTAAAAGTATTCAATTTATATAGTCTGTATTTTTTTCTTTGTCCGATTGATACTTGTTTTCACTTTCATAGCAATCTTTGACCTGCTTATTATAATTTTTAGTTGTCTGATTTTTCGAAGTTTGGTACCCTATAAAAAATCACCCAGTAGACATCTGTCAATTAAATTTGGTATATGGGTATTTTGATGGGTGTCGAATAGCCTGGCAATATTATATTTTTGATAAGAAAATGCCTAATACCACTTTCTAGAAAAATGACCCCTTTCAAAAATCGTGGTAGGCCAGGCTTTTGTGATATCAATAAAATGATTAGTAGAATATAACCTCCGTTCAGGGTACTATTTGTAAAAAAATTGGTTTGCGAAAAGTCCACAGCCTTCTCACATTTTCAGGGGTGTTAACCTGAAAAACGAGACACACTGTATATTAAATATTTTATGTCACCCACATTAAATAATAATCACCTAAAAAGATAAAAATAATATATCCAAATATTATTAATGAAAAAAGTACATATATTTTTAAATAATTAAATAATATAAACTTTAAAATAAATTTTCTCATATCTTGTTTCCAACATCACCTCTCTAGCAAAGATAAACTGGTGTAATGAACCACAATGATCGAGCTGACCTATTTGAACTATTAAGCTGGGTAACCGCTTAGACTTGGCCTAAACTAAGAAATAACTACTTGTTAAAATCTCCGAACCCGAGAACCTACTTCGACATTGCATGATATGAACATTGTGTTTGACTTAGTAAGTAACTTCGATTATAGCTGTTTGTAGGAGGTTAATTAAGTCAAAGCTATCTAAACAATTGATTTGTAACACCGATGTTCAAAAGCTGTGTTTGAGTACGACGGAAATGATAAAAGCTTTGAAACTAACTGCGCATATTAACGGGGAGATTTTAATGATGTTTTAGAGTCGGCAACAAGACTGCATTATACTGATTAAAGTCACTTCTCCGTACTTCTGATGTACTACCACAAATAGTAGATATAGAACAGCATTTTGACTGTATATTCGTTTTTCCATCTTCCTCAAGTACAAACTATGAGGCCATTTAAAATATTAACAGCCAGTTCGATATTTTGATGAAATTCAGATAAATAAATAATTCCTTCTATTCATTCTCTTTTTGAATATATAGGGTGTTAATGAACTTATGTCAAATATTTTTGCCACATGTCCGTTATGTCAAAATGAGGCAAATACATACACGGATTTGTGTTGAGTAAAATGTAATTTTAAAATCTGACTTACCTCAACATTGCAAAGAGCCACCTTTTGAGAATTGCTGATTTTCATAGAAGATGTTCGATGTACTCACCATTTGCTTGCACACAAGCTTCAGCGCGACGTATCCAATTCGCTCGCACTCGTTGCAACTTTGCCACGTCCTCTCGAATCGTATTACAAACTTCGGCAATGCGATATCGCAGTTGGTCGATGTCACTAACTTCCGTTCACATATCCCCACAAAAAGAAGTCCGGGGACCGGGGGGTCGTCTAACTGGCCTGCCGCGGCCTATCCAGCGATCGGGAAAACTAATGTTTAGAAAGTCGCGCACTTTCCGAAAAAAGTGAGCGGGGGGCTCCGTCATGCAGTAGCCACATATTTTGCCGAACATTTAATGGCGCGTCTTCCAATAACTCTGGCAAGCGATTTTGCAAAAAATCCGGATAAGAATCGTTTAAGCGTCTAGGCAATTCAAAAGGTTCTATTAAAGCGTTATTAACAATACCGGCCCACATGTACACTGAAAACTGTTGCTGAAAGGCACCACGATGTATTTCGTGTGGAATTTCGATAGTCCAGTGATGAGTGTTGTACACGTTACGTACACCATTGCGACTGAAACATGCTTCATCTGTAACAAGTATTTCCGCTGTAAATTGAGGATTTCTTGCATGTTCCTGAAACAACCATTCGCAAAAACCTCGCCATAAATTATGAGCGTAGCATATACGCGATTGCTAAATAAATGCACCCTAAATATTGGCACAGAACTGAAAAACAAAATATTTACATAAAGTTAAAAACAAGGTTTTACCTAAGAAAAGAGTAAGAAATTCTATGTTTATAACTCCGGTTAATGAAATGAACTCATTTGTCATACAGAGACTCTTAAAAATAATTCGGCATCGGGAGAGGATCAAATTACCTCTGAAATGATAAAAGCAATACACAAAAACATATTAAAACCTCTCACTTATCTAATTAACCTATCTTTTGCATCTTGTCCAATACCCTCTGAATGGAAAAAATCAGTTATTACTCCCGTATTTAAAACCGGTGACGCAAAGCTGTGTACAAACTACAGACCTATCTCTAATAAATAATTTTGCGAAGATATTCGAAAAATGTGTAAAGCAAAGATTAGTAGACTTCTTAGAAGCAGAAAAAATTTTAAATAAATGTCAATTTGATTTTAGAAACAATAAAAGTACTGAAGATGCCATATTTGAACTGACGTATAATATTATAAATAATATTCAAAACAATAAAAAAAAATCTTCGGTATTTCTAGATCTAACAAAAGCGTTTGATACCGTTTCTCATAAAATTTTACTAGAAAGACTTGAGGAAATTGGAGTAAGAGGTAATGCGTCAAAACTATTTGGTAATTATTTAGAAAATAGACTACAAAAAGTTAAAATAAATGGTATTTGCAGTGATTCTCGTATTATTAATATGGGTGTCCCACAAGGAACGGTACTGGGTCCTATACTCTTTCTAATTTATATCAATGAAATAGCTATTTTACCAATAAAATGTAAAATCATTTCTTATGCAGATGACACAGTGTTATTATTTTCTGAGGAAAATTGGTCAGATGTATACGACCAAGCTGAAAATGAACTTAGGATAATACACGAATGGCTATGCAGTAGTTTGTTAAGCCTAAATATAAATAAAACATATTTTGTAGCATTTTCCCCTACATCTATTGGTCAGCCTGACAAGAGTGAAATAAAAATACATAATTTAAAATGTACTAAAGAAAATATTTGTAAATGTACATCAGTTATTAAGGTAGAAAAAATTAAATATCTAGGACTTATGATTGACCAGCATTTGAGATGGAATGTCCATGTAAATTATGTCACCATAAAGATTAGAAAAATGTATCATAGATTTTACCAACTTCGAGATATTCTGAGTAAAAAATTATTAATGACATTATATAATACTCTAGTTGAATCTATAATAAGATATTGTATAATTATTTGGGGTAGCTTATACACTAAATCTTTAAAACTGTTATCCATCTGTCAAAATACTATGTTGAAAATAATTTTTAAGAAAAATTATATGTATCCTACTGCATTGTTATATACAAACATATTAAATGTGAGAAATTTATATGTGCATTCTGCACTTAATTACTTACCAAAAATAATAAAATTATGTCCTTCTGTCTCACGATTATCTCATAAGACACAACGTGAATGAATTCTTAATAATGCCGTTGGTTCATAACTCAATGTCGCAACGATTTATTACTTACTGTGCTCCTGAATTTTATAACATGTTGCCGCAATCCATTAGAAGTTTAATTAATAACAAAAAGAAATTTAAATATTTGTCAAAAAAACATATATATAAAAATCCTTATAAATTTGCTAACAAACTGTAATTTATTTAATCCTGCAAACAAAGACATGTAATGTTCTTAACTGTTGCTTAGTGTTCTATGAATACGATTTGAGGTCTTATTCTGCCGCAATCACTACGGAATTACTTATCAAAATTTGCCATCTGAGANAAACTGTAATTTATTTAATCCTGCAAACAAAGACATGTAATGTTCTTAACTGTTGCTTAGTGTTCTATGAATACGATTTGAGGTCTTATTCTGCCACAATCAGTACGGAATTACTTATCCAAATTTGCCATCTGAGAAGGGACATATTTGCGCGCAAACTGCATTTTGTATGTAGTTTAGGCAAAAGTTCTTTTTCATATAAGATACAAGAATGAAATTGTAACTATTGTAATGGTGATTATTACATATATATATATATTGTTATGATTGTATGTGTGTGTATGGTTTTATATGTTAGCGCCAAATTAAATTTTATTAGTTTTGATAT